>NC_089581.1:17555122-17821369 GCF_019320115.1 Miscanthus floridulus
TGCGGGGGGGGAGAGGTGGAAGGGGGATTGCCAAAAGATGCAAACCAACTGCGGGGGAGAGGTGGGAGGGGGATTTGCAAAAGCGGGGACACTTTTGCAAATCCACCCCTCCACCTCTCCCCCACAGTTGGTTTGCATGGTTTGCACGGAGAGGTTGGTTTGCACTTGATACGTTGCCATTATATGTGTGCGCTTGTATGTACATATGATCCAATACATGTACATGTACTTATCTAGGAGCCCACGATAATTGGTTTGCTGCGGCCGTACATGTGATTGTCCAGTGGTAAGTATATATACTTACCATGCTTGTGAACTACAGCTAAATCCACCGCTGATTACCATGTTTGTGATACTACAGCAAATCCACTGCTGATTACCATGTTGTGATACTATCAGGGTTATGGAATCGTTATGTGGCTGCTAGGATTGAGAGGAGAAGAGTCGAGGGGGAGCGACGACGACTGACGCGCTACAGTGCCGGGGTTCTATTCATGGTAGGGCTGTGATGGGTGAGAGAGAGCGGGCACGCGGGGCGTTTGCCCACGGCCGGGCAAGAGGAAAGAGATTTTTCTTAATTCTTGCTTGATTAGATCGATACATCTCCTCCTTATATAGAGAGGTTTACTTGACTCCAAGTAAGGCTTACTGACCTTTAAGTAAGCGCCCTTATCTCTAATTAACCCTAACACTAATGGGCTATACAGCCAACCCATGTCCAATAGGCCCCTGAAGTACTCAACAATACACCCCACTGGACATGCAGCTGTCCTCGAGCTGCAACCTAATGAACTTAAACGCTGACTCGACTCCTAACACCTAAAAAACAAGCCTTTTACATCTTGGCTTATTTATTATTCTCAACCTGAAATCGACTGGAACTCTTATTTTTTATCTGAACATAACGGTGGACCACTCCGCACGCCAAACCTGCATGTGTACAGCATCCTGGATCCCACGGACAACCATCTAGACGAAAGGGTGTGCATGTGTATGCACCTGGAAGTGGTCGCAACAGCGACATTGCGACGGCGCTACGCGGTGCGGCTCTCGCCGGTGACCCCACACCTCCCCGCCAGACGGCTGCTGGTCTGCACCGCACAGGAAGAGCGGAGGGCTCCGATGGAGAACAGGTGGAGGGATGCGCCTCCCCAACTGCCGCCCGCGGGAAATAGATGCCGCCGCCCGTGGGGAAAGCGCATGCCCGAGATCCCCGACGCAGCGGACGAGATCGAGGTCCTTCGCCAGCAAGCGCAACTGGCAGCGGGTCCTGTGAGGGGCCGGGGCGCGCGCCCGTGCTGTCCAGCGAGGCGACGTGGAGGAGAGCGTCAGCATCAGGCTGACGCCGTCCACCCCGCGTAGAGGACGCCCAAGCTGGGGCGCCGCCATGCGCCATGACAAGCCCGGTGGTCGGGGGCGGCGGTTAGGTTGCGGCGGGGTACTGGGCGCTGTGTAGATGGGTTTCGACAAAACCGGCGCGATCCAAGCCGGAAGCGGTGGCGGAGCGGCAGCAGTGCCTGACTGGGAGGGGCGGGCGGCGGCAGCAGCTGCTGCTGGGACGGCAGCGGCGGTTTCGGTTGCGGCCCTAGCAGGAACCCAGAATCCTGGCACCTCTTGCCGAGGTCAAGGACAAGCCGCTTGTCAACTGCTAGTTCGTCATGACGCCCACGGCGAGGACGACGCACCCACGGCCATCTACAGCGGATTGCGGCACCCTGGCCAACGTGAGACCGCGGCAGCGGTGCGGTGGTGCCAGGGGCGGTCCGTCGCGGAGGGAGAGCGGGGCCAGGTGGGGGGCACAGGTTGGTGGAGGGCAGCAGGATCGCATGGCCAAGTCTGATACCAGGTTGATATTTGGTTGCTAGGATTGAGAGGAGAGAGTCGAGGGGAGCGACGGCGGCTGACGCGCTACAGTACTCGCGGCGCTACAATACCGTGGGTACGTTCATGGCTAGGGCTACGAGGGTGAGAGAGAGCCGGCCGCGGGGCGTTTGCCCACGGCGGGCAAGAGGGAAGGGATTTTCTCTTAATTCTTGCTTGATTAGATCGATACATCTCATCTCCTTATATAGAGAGGTTTACTTGACTCCTATGCAAGGCTTACTTGACCCTTAAGTAAGCGGACCCTTATCTCTAATCCCTAACACTAATGGGGCTATAGCCAACCTGCCAATAGGCCCCTGACGTACTCTAACAGAATCAGCTTAGACAAGCCTATGTTTTGGATGAAATTGCATTCACTTCACATGTGGGACACTAATTTTCTTCAACCGGAGGGAAAAGGTCATGCTTATAGTTATATATGTAAATCGCCAATATGGCAGTTTATCTTATAGCAAACTTGTAGTATGTATATGTTTGTATATAATTTAATAACAACACAACAAAGCCTTAAGTCCCAAACAAGTTGGGGTAGGCTAGAGTTGAAACCCAGCAGAAGCAATCAAGGTTGCACGTGAATAGTTGTCTTCCAAGCACTCCATCTAAAGCTAAGTCTTTGGGTAGATTCTATCCTTTCAAGTCTCATTTTATTGTCTCTACCAAGTCAACTTCGGTCTTCCTATGCCCTCTTCATGTTACTATCCTAGCTTAGGATACACACTACGCACCGGTGCCTCTAGAGGTCTCCGTTGGACATGTCCAAACCATCTCAAACCGGTGTTGGACAAGCTTTTCTTCAATTGGTGCTACCCCTAATCTATCACGTATATCATCGTTTCCGAACTCGATCCCTTCTGTATGACCGCAAATCCAACGCAACATACGCCATTTCTGCGACACTTATCTGTTGAACATGTCGTCTTTTTGTAGGCCAACATTCTGCACCATACAACATAGCAGGTCTAATCGCCATCCTATAAAACTTGCCTTTTAGCTTTTGTGGTACCCTTTTGTCACATAGGGCACCAGATGCTTGGCGCCACTTCATTCCACCCCTGCATTGATATTATGGCTAACATCTTCATCAATATCCCCATCTCTCTGTAGCACTGATCCTAAATATCAAAAGGTATCCTTCCTAAGCACACTTGACCTTCCAAACTAATATCTTTCTCCTCCCGAGTAGTAGTGCTCAAGTCACATCTCATATACTCAGTTTTAGTTTTACTGAGTCTAAAACCTTTGGACTCCAAGTCTCCCGCCATAACTTCAGTTTCTGATTCACTCCTGTCCCGGCTTTCATCAACTAGCACTACATCGTCCGCGAAAAGCATACGCCAAGGGATGTCCCCTTGTATGTCCCTTGTAACCTCATCTATCACTAAGGCAAACAAATAAGGGCTCAAAGCTGACCCTGAATGTAGTCCTATCCTAATCTTTTTTTCTTTTTTTTTTGAGTAATAGTCCTATCCTAATCGGGAAGTCATCCGTGTCTCCATGTCTCCATCACTTGTTAGTGGTCGGGAAGTCATCCGTGTCTCCATCACTTGTTCGAACTCTAGTCACAACATTGTTGTACATGTCCTTAATGAGCCCTGAAAGGATCAAGATGCCCAAGAGGGGGGGTGAATTGGGCTAATTCGAAATTCTCTTGCAATAAACAAATCCTACGGATAGCCCAATTAACCCCTTGTGCCTAGAAAAGTGTTTCTATCAAACTAAAGCACAACGAACTCACCACCTATGTTCCAACCTTACTCAAGCAAGCAATTCTATGGATGTAAAACAAGTATTGAATTGCTCAAAGTAAATACTCAAGTAAGTGCTCAAAGTAATAGGGAGAGAAAGGAACGCGGCGATGTTTTGCCGAGGTATCGAAGAGTCGCCACTCTCCACTAGTCCTCGTTGGAGCACCCGCGCAAGGATGTAGCTCCCCCTTGATCCGCGCAAGGATCAAGTGCTCTCTATGGGTTGATTCTTCGACACTCCGTCGCGGCGAATCACCCAAAGCCGCTCACAACTTGAGTTGGGTCACCCACAAGCTCCGCCGGGTGAACACCAAACTCCCAATCACCACCAAGCCGTCTAGGTGATGGCGATCACCAAGAGTAACAAGCACGAACTCTCACTTGACCACGCGAAGCCTAATGAGAAGATGGATGCACACTTTGCTACTCTTGATTTGCTAGTGAGGCTACTCTCTTGGATTCTCAAATCACAAACACCTCACTAGGAACTTGCTCTTCTTGGCACTCACAAACGTGTTTCTCAGCTGTTGGAATGAGCAAAAGTTGCTCCACTCACGAGTGGAGCTTCTATTTATAAGGCAGCCTGAAAAACTAACCGTTATGAGCTTCTGCGGGACGACCGGACGCTCCGATCGTGATGACCGGACGCTCCGGTCAGTTCAACCCGCGAACCAGCATTCAAGTGATGACCGGACGCTGACAGGGTCCGGTCAGTACCGACCGGACGCGTCCGGTCGCTCTTGGGTGCTTACTGTAAACGACCGGACGCTGGATACTCAGGGTCCGGTCACATTGACCGGACGCGTCCGGTCACTCTTTTCCAAGTCTGGACCCTTACTGGAGTCGACCGGACGCTAGCCCTCAGCGTCCGGTCACACGACCTTCCAGCGTCCGGTCACAACAGACTTAACCACCTCAGTCAAACGAACTGACCGGACCCTGCGGCCAGCGTCCGGTCGCACCGGAGCCAGCGTCCGGTCAGTGTTTGACCCTCCATTCACTTCTAACTTTCGAACATATGTGAATGAAGTTTGCTCCAAAGGATCTTAGGCATTCATAGGAGCTACCTAGAGCTAGTTTTAACAAGTGTGCACCACACCTAACTCACTAGACTCAACTAGGTCAAGCTACCCGTTCATACCCCCCTTTATAGTACGGCCAAAGGAAAAACAAAGTCCTAAACTACTCTAAATGTCTCTCCAACTCCAATCGACACTTAGAACTAGTTATCCTTAACCTTGTCGTCCATCCTTTGAAAACCGAAACGATTTCCATCGTAGGGGCATGACAACCTCGATTGCCCAATCGATCTCCATTACCATGACCTAACTTAGTTTCCTCTGCAAAACACACGTTAGTCATAGTAATCTTGTATTGACATTAATCACCGAAATCCAACTAGGGGCCTAGATGCTTTCAATCTCCCCCTTTTTGGTGATTGATGACAATACTACCTCGAGTATGTTATGGAGTGAGGTTTTTGACGGGCTTGGTTCATATAAGCTTTTGTCAAAAAGAACAAAAGAGTTAGTCAAGCTTATATGACCCAAGCCAACACAATGTACTCAAAGGATATGAATTAAGCATGAGTACTAATAACAATGCTCATTTGCTTCGAAGTATAAACGCGGAAGCAAAAGCAAATGAGCATAACACAAGTGATATGACATATAGAAAATGCAAAGTAGAAGTCACACATGTCAAATATCACAGTCACGTAGATAGCACTATCACATATATATAATAGTATGCATGAAAGTAAACACACGAATGCATAAGTAATAGTGTATCACACAAATAAAACGCCAAATGTATATAATAAGCTAATACTAGATAACTAGTTCCCCCTAAAGCTCGCTCCCCCTGAGTCTACATACTCAAAACCCTCTCCCCCTTTGGCGTCAAACACCAAAAACTAAGGGTCGGTCGGCGGGGCTGCAGCGGACGAGTCGGGCGCTGAGGTACGTGGAGCAAGATGGAACTGGGCGCCATCATCATCTGACCCTGAGCTCTGAACTGACTGACCCTCTGAAGCAGGAAGTGTCGCTGAAGCGGTCTGGGTCTGAGCTGGGGCTGGTGCTGCCTGTGATGCTGCAAGTATGTCCGTCGTAGGATCTGACGAGGCGACAGACGAGGGAAGCCTCTGAGTAGTCATGATGGCTGGAGCTGCTGTAGATGGACCGGCAGTATGCATGTGAGGCGGAGTAGGCATGCCGGTCAACTCGCTGAAGGATGCTCCAAGACTCCTGGAGACTGACGACTCAGGCACGAACAGCGAGGAAGACTGCTCTGGTGAAAAACCCGTGTGGTAAGGAGTGAACTGCGGGGCTACACCAGGTGAAGCTAACCACTGGGACACCTGTATAGGAGGTGAAGTAAACTGAACTGGAGGCTGTCCCTGACTCTGAAGCCCGATGGGCTGTACTGCTGGAGTCGTCGAAGTGGTAGGAGGCTGTGCAACCTGGGGCGAAGGCTGTGGCAGTGGGACCCCAATAGCTGTCACTACATGCTGCATGAATCCCATGAGCTGCTGCTGCATAAGTAACTGCTGGTGCTGAAGGAGCTGCTGCTGACGCTGGAACTCGTCCTGACGAGCCTGAAACTGTGCGAAGTTGGCAGCTGTCTCCTGTGCCTGTCGTGTCTGATCCTGCTGCATCCGCTCAAGAATAGCTATGAGAGCGGGGTCTGTCTGTGGAGCAGGTGGAGCAGAACTAGAGCTACCGGCCTCTGCATCGTGTCTGCGTGGAGGCATCTGAGGTATAGGCTGGTAGTCGTCGTCAGAGCTGTCACTGTACTCACTCACTCCCTGCTGTGCCTCTAGCTCCTCCTCCTCTGTGGCTGCAATCCCTCTGATGATCTCATCCTGCTGAGCTGCGGACTCTGGCACGTCGGGACGACGGCTAGGCTGACTGGGTGCCTGAGGAGTGGTATGTCTGATCCGCTGTGACAGGTTGTAAGCTGGGAACTCTGTAGTGGCACCTGTATACTCATCCATCATGCCAGGGGGCTTATCCATCACAACTCTACGGATGAGGAAGGTGATCCAGTGAGCATAGGGAAGCTGCCTGCGACCCTTGAATCCCTCAGCTATAGTATCCTCCATCTCTGACAGAAGGAGGTCCCAAATGTCAAACACTGTCATCTGCATGATGGCATTGAGAAGCCAGAGCTGTAAGCGAGTTAGGCCCTCTCTGTATCCCAACCTGGGGAGCAGTGTCCTCCTGATGATGGCCTCTAGAATCCTCGCTGTAGGAGTCAAGTCACTGGGGTTCCTGCTCGACCCCTCACCAAACGGCTCCTTGAAGCAATGCCGCACTAAGTCTGTGGGGGGCACCAACCCTCCATGAGGACGCCTGGGAGGTCCCTGCTGACCATAGCAAACCTCATGCATCTTTACAGGCTGCTCCTGTAGTCTCAGTATCTCCCTGGCTCTGCCACTGGTCACTCTGTGGTCTTTGCCGTTGAAAGCAAAGTGAATGTATCTGTGATGAGGATCAATGTAGAGCGAGGCATAAAACTGACGGACCCAAGATGGTACATATATCCCCGTCCGTCCAATCAGATCTGACAGTCCTGGCAAATATGACAAGTGTTGCCGAATGCTCTCTCCGGCTGCTGCCACAATGGACTCTATCTGGCAGACCCTCTGTGATCTGAACACTGCCCCACTGTTAAGATATGCATTGTAGAAATCCTCATGCAGTGGCGTGTAGAACCCCTCAGCTGCTCTCTCATCCCTCCTCGGAGGAAACCAAACCTCAAACTCGACAAACCGCAGCTGCTGAACCTGCCTGGCTGTAGCGGCCCTCAAGTCGAGGTGAACCACTGGAGGCGGACCCTGTGGTCTGGGCGGAGGGCGTGAACCCCTGCGCCGTGTAACTGGCCTCGGTGGAACTGCAGCACTGGTACGACTCGAGCGGCGTAGCTGAGGTGCCGGCTCGGTCTCCTGACTCTCCTGAGTCTCCTGGGCTGGCTGAGGCTCTACTGGTGGGGGCTGCTGCTGTGCTGACGGACCCTCCTCAATGGCGACCCGTCGTCCTGCAAACGTGGCAGTCCCAGCTGGACTACCATGACGACGCTCAACCTCCTCAATCGCAGCTCTGACTGCGGGTGAAACTGGCTGATCTGCAATGACAACTCCGCTGCGGGTACCACCTCTCTCGGCACGGTCTGCGGCCTCTGCAACAGCTGCTGCTCTCGCTGTCTCGGCGTCGGGGTACTTGCGCTTCTTGGATGTCAGCTGCTTGGTTGACTTGCCTTTGGATCCGGCTGGCTGACGAGGCGGGGGCCTCCGATCATCATCACCTGGACCACCACCAACATTCTTGGTGCGAGCCATCTGAACAGACAAGATGGTGAACTGCCGCTGATCAAGATCAACTGTCAAACTGCCGCTTTCGAGGCTTGGCCTCGATCCTTACTCGCGAGCTTGGCTCCGAGTTTACTGCCAACTGCCAGACGAAACACAACGGAACCGACTCGCTGCACGATAGAATAGATGGATATACAAATAAATACCATATATCTAATAGATGCGAAATCCTAATAGAGAAAGCAATGTAGATGCGAAATTGAATCGTATGGCTTTCTACCTGACGAAACGCGAACCGAGAAGAGGTAAGATATCACGCGGGGGATTCTCGGAACCGGGCTAGGGTTAGGTCAAACGCCCTGAATGCAATGGGGAATCAGTGCGATTAGAATTTGATCTAGGTCATAATTTGAGATCAAGATTGAAATACAAAGATTGCCATACCAATCAATGGGAGGATAGCCCTGGGCAACGATTGGGCAGCGAGGTGACCGGCGAGGTGCAGCAGAGGCGAGCTGGCGCGGTGGCTCGGCTGGAGCGCGACTGGCGAGCGGGGGCCGAGCGTGGAGGCGCGGCGAGGCGAAGGCACGACGGCGCGGCTAGGCAGGCGCACGGAGGCGCGGGCGCAGGCTGACCGGAGAGGTGGCGCGTGGCTGTGCTGCGACGGTGGCTCGGGCTAGGGCACGGCTGCGCGGGCGCGAGGAGAGGCGCGAGGAGGCGGCGGCGCAATGGTGCGGCGGCGACTTGGGCGCGGGTCACGGGTTAGGTCAGGAAAAAAGACTTGAAGGCCCGTTAATATAATCCCCCAGACCGTGACAGAAAAGGAAACCGAAATAGAGACTTGAAGTCGCGCAAGATCCACTGACCGGACGCTCCGGTGGTAGCGACCGGACGCTACCACCCAGCGTCCGGTCGATTCCAGAGAGGTCCAAATCCTCTGGAATCGCGACCGGACGCGTCCGGTGGTCCATGACCGGACGCAGGCAGGGTCCGGTCAATACAGCTTGCCCTTTCTTCATCGACCGGACGCTGGACCCTTTCTGACCGGACGCACAGACGCAGCGTCCGGTCACTCCTTCAACAGCAGTTCACCTCCTGTGAACTGACCGGACGCTGGACAGCAGCGTCCGGTGCAGCGTCCGGTGCACCTTTTCCAGCAATTCTTCAACATACCTTCGCGCTACCTGTTCCCAATCAAGTCCCAACTTGAATAAGATCCAAATAAACACCAATTGGGACTGATGTGAGTGACCTCTCTCAAACCCTCATATTTTTCAAAATATTTTGCCTTAGGCTATAATTCTTTTTAAGGAAATAGGCAACAAGAGGGCAAATGGAACAAAATGACAAAACAACATTCATGCATATGTAATACTTGTAAGTAAATCTAGTTGCTTGTCAAGTTTGATCCAAGGTTAAGCTTCTTCACACGCTTTTCGGCGGTTATCTTAACCATGTTAGACAAGCCCTATATGCATTGCCCCAAATTAAACATGTTGTATTTTACAATGAATGCAAGGGACAACACAAGCTCAATTTTTTGTGAAGTTACTAAAATCAAGTACATTGAGCTCGTTCCGCAATCTACAAAATGTAGCTTCATCTAGCGGTTTAGTGAAGATATCCGCTAATTGATCTTCGGATCTTACACCTTCTAGTGATATATCATTTTTAGCTACATGATCTCTTAGAAAGTGATGGCGGATATCTATATGCTTGGTGCGAGAGTGTTGAACCGGATTATTTGCAAGTTTTACCGCACTTTCATTGTCACACAAAAGAGGTACTTTCTCTAGAACTACACCATAGTCTAGTAAAGTTTGTTTCATGTATAATATTTGTGCACAACAAGCACCCGCGGCAATGTATTCCGCTTCGGCGGTGGACAAAGCCACACTATTTTGTTTCTTGGAGGACCAAGACACAAGTGATCTACCAAGCAAATGGCACCCTCCGGATGTGCTCTTTCTATCAACTTTGCATCCGGCATAGTCCGAATCGGAATAGCCAATTAATTCAAATAAAGCTCCTTTGGGATACCAAAGGCCAATGCTTGGTGTGTGCTTAAGATACCTAAGGATTCTTTTTACGGCAATTAAATGTGTTTCCTTAGGACAAGCTTGAAATCTAGCACACATACACACACTAAACATGATGTCGGGCCTAGATGCGGTTAAATATAACAAGCTACCAATCATAGAACGGTAGAGAGTTTGATCAACCGAGTTACCTCCCTCATCTAGGTCGAGATGTCCATTTGTAGGCATTGGGGTCTTGATTGGCTTACATTCATCCATCTTGAATCTCTTGAGAAGATCTTTTGTGTATTTCTCTTGAGAGATGAAGATGCCTTCTTTCATTTGCTTGACTTGAAAACCAAGAAAGAATGTAAGCTCACCAATCATTGACATCTCGAACTCCTTAGACATCAATTCACCAAATTCTTTGCATGAGTCTTCATTTGATGATCCAAAGATGATATCATCAACATATACTTGACAAATGAAGATATGCCCATCAAGCTTCTTGGTGAATAGTGTGGTGTCGACCTTCCCAATGGTGAAGCCCTTCTCAATAAGGAAATCCCGAAGGCGCTCATACCAAGCTCTTGGGGCTTGCTTAAGCCCATATAGTGCCTTGGACAACCTATAAACATGATTAGGATATCTAGGGTCTTCAAACCCGGGAGGTTGATCAACATAGACTAGTTCATTAATAAAGCCATTTAAGAATGCACTTTTTACATCCATTTGATATAGTTTCATTTCATGATGTGATGCATATGCAAGGAGGATACGGATGGCTTCTAATCTTGCAACCGGTGCAAAGGTTTCTCCAAAATCTAAACCTTCAACTTGAGAGAACCCCTTTGCAACTAGTCTTGCCTTGTTCCTCACAACAACACCTTGATCATCTTGCTTGTTGCGGAACACCCACTTTGTTCCAATGACTCTTGCATCTTTTGGTCGCTCTTCAAGATTCCAAACTTCATTGCGAGTGAAGTTGTTCAACTCTTCATGCATGGCATTGATCCAATCCGGATCTTTAAGAGCATCTTCTACCTTGGTAGGCTCATAGCAAGAGACAAAAGAGTGATGAGCAACAAATGAAGTAAGTTTTTGAGATCTAGTCATCACCCCCTTTGTTGGACTCCCTATGATGAGATCTTGTGGATGATCTTGTAGGAGAGGTGTATTTCTTCTATTGACCACTTGAGGAGGAGGTTGTGGAGCATCAACATCTTGTGCTTGTACCACCATTTGCTCATGGGAGATATGAGTATCTTCATTTTCTACTCTCCCAACTTTTTCACCATCTTGTGGTACATTTGATGAAGAGGGTTGATTAATGACTTGTACATCATCTTCATCATCTTTTGGCTTGATGTCTCCCACCGGAATATTCTTCATAGCCTCCCTCAATGGTTCATCACCTACATCATCAAGATTCTCATGTGCTCCTTGGGAGCCGTTAGATTCATCAAATTCCACATCATATGTTTCTTCAACCAAGCCGGTGGCATGATTAAATACTCTATATGCTTTGGACTTCAATGAGTAACCAACAAGAAAACCTATATCACAACGCCTTTGAAACTTCCCTAGGTGTTGCCGCTTCTTGTAGATGTAGCACTTGCAACCAAACACCCTAAAGAAGGAGACGTCCGGCTTCTTCCCATTGAGCAACTCATATGGTGTCTTGACAAGGAACTTTTGAAGAAATAGGCGGTTGGATGCATAACATGCGGTGTTGATTGCTTCCGCCCATAGAGCTTCGGGAGTGTTGTACTCATCTAGCATTGTTCTTGCAAGAGTGATCAAAGTCCGGTTCTTCCTCTCAACTACACCATTTTGTTGAGGAGTATAGGTTGCGGAGACTTCATGTTTGATTCCAACTTCATCACAATAAGCTTCTATGTTTGTGTTGTCAAACTCTTTGCCATTGTCACTTCTTATCTTCTTGAGCTTCACTTCAAATTCATTTTGAGCTCTCTTGGCAAACTTCTTGAAACAAGATGCAACTTCGGATTTGTCATGAAGGAAGAACACCCATGTATATCTTGAATAGTCATCCACAATCACAAGACAATAGAGATTTCCTCCCAAACTCTTGTATGTTGTTGGTCCAAATAAATCCATGTGTAGGAGTTCTAGCACTCTTGTGGTTGACATGAAAGCTTTGGTTGGATGATGTGTTTGCAACTTGCTTGCCGGCTTGACATGCACTACAAAGCTTGTCCTTCTCAAACTTCACATCCTTCAACCCTCTCACCAAATCATTCTTCATAAGCTTCTTGAGTGAGCTCATCCCAACATGAGCAAGTCTTCTATGCCATAGCCACCCAAGTGTTGTTTTGGTGAATAGGCAAGTCTTCAAGTTTGCATCTTCGGAGGTGAAGTCAACTAGATATAAGTTGTTGTATCTAAATCCATTGAATATCACTTGATTGTCATCTACCTTAGATACAACCACCTCCTTCTCGGTGAATAAGCATTGGAAGCCAAGATCACACAATTGTCCAACGGATAGCAAGTTGAAACTCAATGAAGCAACATAGAGCACATTGGAGATGGAATGATCATTTGATATTGCCACTTTGCCCAATCCTTTGACCTTGCCCTTTGAATTATCTCCAAATGTTATTTTCTCTTGTCCATCTACCTCTTCATCTAGTGAGGTGAACATACGTGGATCACCGGTCATGTGTTGAGTGCAACCACTATCAATAACCCAATGACTTCCACCGGTCTTGTAGTTCACCTACACACAAGAGATTCAAGCTTTAGGGATCCAAGCTTGTTGAGGGCCCTTCACCTTCTCAACAAGAGACTTAGCCACCCAAATTTTCTTAGGTCTACTCTTGTTGGGGGGACCTAAGAACATGACTTTCATCTTTCCACTTGAATCTTTTCTAAGCATGTAGTGAGCATTGAAAGCAAAGGGTCTAGCATGCTTGGGCAAGGGTTGTGGTGGTGGAGTTTGACACTCATGAGCAAAGTGGCCTTCTTGTCCACACTCAAAACATCTCTTTGGCTTTGGCTTTGGCTTTGATTGTTGGTGTTGAGCTTGAGCCTTTTTCTTCTCTACACTTGCCATATATCCAATGCCACTTCTATCCATCTTCATGACGGTATTCATGAGTAGCTCACTTTGGAGATGCTTGCCTCTAGCAAACTTGCTTAATCCCACTTTGAGATGCTCTTTCTCCATCTTGAGCTTCTTGTTCTCTTCGTTGAGAATATCATTGTTCTTCTCCTCCTTGAGTTTCTTGATTTCTTCTTTTAGCTTCTCATTCTCAAGGATCACCTCTTTGTCATGATCAAGAGTTTCTAGCACAATGGTGTTGTGACTTTTCATCTCTTCAAGATCTTTCATGAGCTTCTCATTGTCACTCTTGAGCTTGACAAACTCATCATAGTTATTGCACTCAACCACTTGCTTGCCCTTGCTACTAGATCCATGCTCAATGCTCTCATCAATTAAATCATCACATGAGGTAGCTATATCAATCTTAACAACATGGTTAGTAGCATCATGTGGCTCATTTGGTAAGAATTCTTGTGCAATAATAAGAGTATCATAATTGATCTTTAGAGTTGTATATTCATCTTTTAGCTTATTGTGACTAGTGATAAGCTCATTGTGCACCCACTCAAGTTTATCATTTTTATCTTTAAGCTCTTTCTTAGAAGATTTGAGCTCCTTGAGTTTGGATGATATAGAATCATTTGTTTCTTTGAGCTCATCATTAGCCTTTTCTAATGTATCACACTTAGCTAAGAGTGAATCATTTTTAGCATCAAGTTTTTCATTTGTAGCCCTACTTTTTCTAATGATCTTAGTATATTTTCTTAGTATTTTGACAAGATCATCATATGTAGGTGAGTCATCATCATCGCTATCACTATCATCATCACTAGCATGTTCATCATCACTACTATCATCACTCTTAGTTACCTTGCGTTCACCTTTGGCCATAAGGCATAGGTGTGTAGAGGATGATGGCGATGGTGGCGGTGAAGATGCAATATCAATAGCAATGGCGGCCACCTTTTCATCGTCACTATCATCATCGGATGATCCACTTGATGAATCAATGTCCGTGAGCCAATCACCGACAATGTAGGCCTTGCCACTCTTCTTCTTCTTGTAGAAGTCCCTCTTTTTGCCATCTCTCTTCTTGTATGGCTTGTTCTTCTTCTTTTCATCTTCATCACTTGAATCATCTTTCTTGCCCTTGTTCTTGAACTTGTCTTTCTTGGGCTTTGTGCATTGATGAGCTAGATGGCCAAGCTCGCCACAATTGTAGCAATCCATCTCGGAGATTGGCTTTCTTCTTGAGCTTGTGAAGAACTTCTTCTTCTTGCCATCAAACTTGATGCCACTCTTATTTAGCCTTTTTAGCATCTTGGTGGTCTTCTTCACCATGAGGGCAAGGCTTTCTTCATCATCTTCATCACTTGAGCTCTCATACTCAAGTTTTGCTTTGCCCTTGTCTTGGCTAGCTTTGAATGCTAAGTCCTTCTCTTTCTTCTTTGTAGAGGATGAGCCATCTTGTGGTGTGATGTGCATGTACATCTCATGAGCATTGATCTTTCCCAAGATTTGTGTCGGTGTAGCGGCGGAAAGATCACCTTGATGTAGCACGGTCACAATGTGCCCATATTTGTCAATGGGGAGGACACTCAAGATTCTTCTCACAACGTCGGATGGTGACATTTGAGTAAGTCCAAGCCCATTGACTTCCTCTACAAGAACATTTAATCGAGAATACATCTCATTAGCACTTTCTTTGGGAAACATCTCAAAAGAATTTAGCTTTTTAATCACAAGATGATAGCGTTCCTCACGCTCACTCTTGGTTCCCTCATGGAGCGCACAAACGTCCGACCATAGAGCATGGGCGTCTTTGTGGTTCCTTACACGATTGAACACCTCTTTGCAAAGGCCTCTAAAAATGGTGTTGCGAGCCTTTGCATTCCATTTTTCATAATTTACTTCATCGCCTTGAAGTTGTGCGGCATTCCTAGGTGCGGGGAACCCTTGAGAGGCGGCTCTAAGAATTCCAACATCTAGAGCTTCTAAGTATGCCTCCATGCGGATTTTCCAATATGGAAAATCATCTCCCTCAAAGATAGGAGGAGGTCCATCCCCGTGAGACATCTTGCTCTAAGCGATTAAGCTTAAAAACGTGAGCACGAGGCTCTGATACCAATTGAAAGGATCAAGATGCCCAAGAGGGGGGGTGAATTGGGCTAATTCGAAATTCTCTTGCAATAAACAAATCCTACGGATAGCCCAATTAACCCCTTGTGCCTAGAAAAGTGTTTCTATCAAACTAAAGCACAACGAACTCACCACCTATGTTCCAACCTTACTCAAGCAAGCAATTCTATGGATGTAAAACAAGTATTGAATTGCTCAAAGTAAATACTCAAAGTAAGTGCTCAAAGTAAATAGGGAGAGAAAGGAACGCGGCGATGTTTTGCCGAGGTATCGAAGAGTCGCCACTCTCCACTAGTCCTCGTTGGAGCACCCGCGCAAGGGTGTAGCTCCCCCTTGATCCGCGCAAGGATCAAGTGCTCTCTATGGGTTGATTCTTCGACACTCCGTCGCGGCGAATCACCCAAAGCCGCTCACAACTTGAGTTGGGTCACCCACAAGCTCCGCCGGGTGAACACCAAACTCCCAATCACCACCAAGCCGTCTAGGTGATGGCGATCACCAAGAGTAACAAGCACGAACTCTCACTTGACCACGCGAAGCCTAATGAGAAGATGGATGCACACTTTGCTACTCTTGATTTGCTAGTGAGGCTACTCTCTTGGATTCTCAAATCACAAACACCTCACTAGGACCTTGCTCTTCTTGGCACTCACAAACGTGTTTCTCAGCTGTTGGAATGAGCAAAAGTTACTCCACTCACGAGTGGAGCTTCTATTTATAAGGCAGCCTGAAAAACTAACCGTTATGAGCTTCTGCGGGACGACCGGACGCTCCGATCGTGATGACCGGACGCTCCGGTCAGTTCAACCCGCGAACCAGCATTCAAGTGATGACCGGACGCTGACAGGGTCCGGTCAGTACCGACCGGACGCGTCCGGTCGCTCTTGGATGCTTACTGTAAACGACCGGACGCTGGATACTCAGGGTCCGGTCACATTGACCGGACGCGTCCGGTCACTCTTTTCCAAGTCTGGATCCTTACTGGAGTCGACCGGACGCTAGCCCTCAGCGTCCGGTCACACGACCTTCCAGCGTCCGGTCACAACAGACTTAACCACCTCAGTCAAACGAACTGACCGGACCCTGCGGCCAGCGTCCGGTCGCACCGGAGCCAGCGTCCGGTCAGTGTTTGACCCTCCATTCACTTCCAACTTTCGAACATATGTGAATGAAGTTTGCTCCAAAGGATCTTAGGCATTCATAGGAGCTACCTAGAGCTAGTTTTAACAAGTGTGCACCACACCTAACTCACTAGACTCAACTAGGTCAAGCTACCCGTTCATACCCCCCTTTATAGTACGGCCAAAGGAAAAACAAAGTCCTAAACTACTCTAAATGTCTCTCCAACTCCAATCGACACTTAGAACTAGTTATCCTTAACCTTGTCGTCCATCCTTTGAAAACCGAAACGATTTCCATCGTAGGGGCATGACAACCTCGATTGCCCAATCGATCTCCATTACCATGACCTAACTTAGTTTCCTCTGCAAAACACACGTTAGTCATAGTAATCTTGTATTGACATTAATCACCGAAATCCAACTAGGGGCCTAGATGCTTTCAAGCCCAACGTACTTCGTTGGGACTTTATGCTTGTCCAAAGCCCACCACATAACATTCGTTGGTATTCTATCATAAGCCTTCTCCAAGTCAATAAAAACCACGTGTAGGTCCTTCTTCTTCTCCCTATACCGCTCCATCACTTGTCTCATTAAGAAAATTGCTTTCATGGTTGACCTTCCGGGCATGAAACCAAATTGGTTCATAGAGACCCGCGTTATTGCTCTCAAGCGATGCTCGATAACTCTCTCCCATAGCTTCATAGTATGACTCATCAACTTAATTCCTCGGTAATTAGTACAACTTTGAATATCTCCTTTATTCTTGTAGATCGGTACCAATATACTTCTCCACTCATCAGGTATCTTATTCGATCGAAAAATATGGTTGAACAGCTTGGTTAGCCATACTATAGCTATGTCCCCGAGGCATCTCCATACCTCGATTGGGATACCATCCAGTCCCATCGCTTTACCTCCTTTCATCATTTTCAATGCCTCTCTGACCTCA
This sequence comes from Miscanthus floridulus, assembly GCF_019320115.1. NCBI lineage: Eukaryota > Viridiplantae > Streptophyta > Magnoliopsida > Poales > Poaceae > Miscanthus > Miscanthus floridulus. Next base: position 17,572,361 of record NC_089581.1, read on the forward strand.
GATTCTTGGATTCTCCGCACAAAGCGTCTATTGGTGTCATCAAAAGAGCCATCCAACTGAAAGGTTATGTCCGTATTCTCACCATTGAACAATTTGTCAAAATACTCTTGCCATCGATGTCGGATCTCATCCTCCTTCACCAAGAAATGCTTTCTTTCATCCTTAATGCACTTAGCTTGGTTGAAGTCTCTTGTCTTTCTCTCACGAACCCTAGCCATCCTATAAATGTCCTTCTCTCTTTCCTTCATACTCAAATGTTGGTAAAGATCCTCGTACGCTCTACCATTTGCCACACTTACAGCTCGCTTTGCAGTCTTCTTTGCCACCTTGTACTTCTCTATGTTGTCCACACTCCTGTCATGGTACAAGCATTTATAGCATTCTTTCTTCTCCTTAATAGCCCTTTGGACTTCCTCGTTCCACCACCAAGTATCTTTAGTCTCGTCTCCACTTCCTTTGGTTACTCCACACACCTCTGAGGCCACCTTCCGAATGTTGGTTGCCATCTTCTCCCACATGTTGTTTATGTCCTCTTCTTCCTTCCAAGAGCCCTATTTGATAACCCTTTCCCTGAATACCTCTGACGTCTTACCTTTCACTTTCCACCACTTTGTTCTTTCAATCTTAGCTTGTTTATCCCTATGGACACGCACCTGAAAACGAAAGTCTGCCACTAAAAGCTTATGTTGGAAAACAACACACTCCTCTGGTATCACTTTACAACCCAAGCATGTTCGTTTGTCCTTTCTTCTTATGAGGACAAAGTCAATCTGGCTAGAGTGTTGTCCGCTACTGAAGGTCACTAGATGAGATTATCTCTTTCTAAAGAAAGTGTTGGCTATCATCAGGTCAAAAGCTACCGCGAAGTCCAGAACTTCCTCCCCCTCCTGATTCCTACTACCATACACAAAACCTCCATGAACTGCCTCGAAACCTGCGCTTGTAGTACCTACATGCCCATTAAGATCTCCTCCTATAAAAAGTTTCTCACTACTAGGTACAGCTCTAATCAGACCATTTAAGTCTTTCCAGAACTGTCTCTTAGCACTCTCGTCGAGGCCTACTTGGGGGGTATACGCACTAATTACGTTCAAGACCATATCACCAATGACAAGCTTGACTAAGATAATCATATCTCCTTGCCTTCTCACTCTCACCACACTATTCTTGAGGCTCTTATCAATCAAAACTCCTACTCCATTTCTATTCGCAACTGTCCCTGTGTACCAAAGCTTGAAACCTGTATTGTCCACCTCCTTCGCCTTCTGACCCTTCCATTTAGTCTCTTGAACGCATAATATATTTACACGCCTCCTAGTCGCGGTATCAATTAATTCTCTTAACTTACCTGTAAGCGACCCTACATTCCAACTACCTAAACGGATACTAGTTTGTGGACCATGCTAGGGTAGAACTCATTTTTAGAAAACATTAAAGATGTTTGTCCTTGAGCTGTTATATTTAGGGATATAGAGATAATAGATTTGTGCTAGAGCTAGAGCTTTAATATTGAGCTGTCGCCCAATCTATATTGACAAAGGTTACAGTTACTCATAGATTGTTCAAGAGCTGTAAAGAGCAAAGTCTGTAGATAAGCTCTTGAGTAATCTATCATAGTGATACTATATTTTATGATTTTTACAGCAACAGATATGCATCTGCATTATCTGCTACCTGCCTACCTATTTACACCAAAAGATCAGCAGCAGTTCTGTGTTGTCAGCAAAAGATATGCATGTGCATTATCTGCTACCTATTTACACCAAAAGATCAGTAGCAGTTCTGTGTTTTCAGCAAAAGATATGCATAATGCATCTGCATTATCTGCTACCTATTTACACCAAAAGATCAGTAGCCACAAGCTTGATAAATGCACGATACAAGGTTTAGATATTGCAAGCTTAATCGAGTACTGATTTGATGGTAATCCAGACTAGTTAGATCTCTGGTCAAATTCCTACTAAATGAAGATTTGGGCTTGAGAAAGAAATCAAACACTTTCTAGCCAGGTGGAGCAATAATCTGATGGCAACCTACCATAGTCCAAATCAAACAAGTTTAAAAGGTGGTAGGTTATCAAATTTTTCAAAGCAGATGTGAGCTTTAATTTAACTAGCAACTTGTATAACTCATTAGCGCTCTAATTGGAAAACAAAGAAGATGGGTCTGATCGACAAGTGTTTTATTTATGTCCGTCTGGCAGACGAATTGGTCCATGTATACACAATATACAATCATTGCAAAACTTGTTGTACTTTTGCACATTGAAAGGTGGACACGTAGGTACAGTACAAGAACTCGTTACCAAACTGTCTGACGTACATATGGACTATATAGAAATAATAATAACCCTAGCTCATCTCTACGATTAGGATTATCGTCTGTAACAACACAGCCGGATCCAATGGCCGTGAATTACTGATGACGTGGGCCAATCAATAGCTCAAGGTTTGGTTGAGATTGCATATTTTAGAGATGTTTTGTCTTGATTGGTCAAACCAGAGGTGTTCTTTTTGGCCCAATCGAAGTGGTTGTTGCCTTGCAGGAATGCTTAATCGAGCAGTCTCGCCCCCCCGCCCCCCCCCCCCCCCCCCCCCCCCCCGTTTTGATACCCAGGTAACCCAGCAGTTGAGGCAGAAAACTTAGTGCAGTATGCTCTACCTGGATTGAGAGGAAATCTGTGCTGCTTGTGAGCTGATACCTATTCTGTTATATGTAAGTTTTTTTTTAGGGAATGCCATGTGGCGCACTTTATTGATTTGCAAACATGGTTACATCATTTATCAGACTCTCTAAAATGAAACTAGGGGGTTCATCGACCCAAATACAAGAGAGTTTCAAAGAAATAGCTTCCCTAGCTAGTACATGCGCCGCCAGGTTTGATTCCTGGTCACAATGTTCAATACAGATGGACTGGAACTCCTGCCAAAGATGATTACATTCGTCGTATATAGGTGCCCCAGCTGCCGCCGAAAAACCCCTATGTTGCATTGTTTCAACCACTTCCAAACAATCTGATTGGATTATAATTCCGTTGCACCCGATGTGCTGTGCCAATAGCAAACCATCCTTTACTGCCATTACCTCAGCCGATGGAGCATCAACCACATGCTCAAAATAAGAGCGCGAAGCTGCTATGAATGAGCCACTAGAATATCTGATTACAGCACCGGTGCTTCCACTTCCATTCTCTGGTCTGAAACTTGCATCAACATTGATCAGTAGTTTACCTTCTGGAGGTTTGTTCCACACTTCTTTCCGAATAGGCGACTTCTTCATAGCCCTCTTATAATTTGCCGTCATGGTGACAATAGATAAGGCCGAACGTGTTGGTTGAAATATACCAGGACACTGTTTCCAATTTGTTGATCTATGATAGTTTCAATGAAATATGCCAACATGTTCAGTGAACTCAATCATGTCCATAGTATTATGCTAATTGTGATTTAATAGCCCTGCTTTCAACTTTCCTTCTGAAATTTGGGAATAAATTTATACACTGTTTAGCAATGGTACGAGTCTGGTCAAATTATGTTATCTGCATGTTCTCTTGTGAAATATCTGGGTCCTTCGTGTTTATAAGAATTAAAGTCTTTAATTAACAATGAAATTTTTTATTGTGCTTGTAACAGGAGCAATTCTCCACGCTTGTACATTCAGAGGACCTTATTTATAGCCCTTCCACTGATAAGTGGTAACAAGATTTGCAACTAAAGTGATGTGTATTTGTGTTATTTCTTTTTGTCTGTTGCAGTTTCATGGCATGAACTGAATTGCTTGTTGACCTGATGCGGTGATTATGACTGACCAAGGCACCAACCATTCCGGCAAGGTGGCAATGCAGTGATCTGGAAATTACAGTTTACAATCGCATTTGATAATCAAACTGATTGAAGGCAATGATTTTCTTTGTCCCATTATTTTTCAGGAAAAAACAACATGCGATTAACTCTGTCCACACGATATACAGAAGATTACACCGAGCCATCACCACCTATATTTTTTTCTGGCTATGTATTTGACTGAACTAAAGGATTATGGTCGCCAATCTTCTAGATTTTCACTCAATATCAATTGAGCAGTTCAGTGGCAATGTCTTATTCCTACCACAATCTGGAAATTAGAAATATTGAAGACAAATTAGAACACCATGGGGAGTTATGGACTGTTGACTAGTATCCTGAACATGCACGCACACACACAAAGAAGTGTTTAGTTGAAACTTCTTCAGACATTGTATTGTCCTTGCTAAAGTCAAAGTTCTTGGGTTACCAATTCATTTTCCAAAAACTTCCATATACTGATTCAATATATAAGCTTCACCTGGTTGCATATCAGGATATCAACCCCATTGGAGTAATGTAGTATCTTTTTGTGCACTGTGTGGTTCCTCAATGAAAAAAATCATGATATTTGTGCTTTAATGACTTAAGTCAAAGCATATTGTTGCAGCAAATGTCTGACGTACTGTAATCCTTCTCAATAAATTGCAGGTGAGCATGCTATCAGAATTGGTGGTTCCTTCAGACATGGTGCCTTTCAGACGTGCAGCATGGATGATCGTGGGAGGGGAATGCGTGAAGGCATGCAGTTGATGACACAATAGAGTCCAGATGCCCTTAAACATGCACTGGAGAAGGGCCGTTCCTATCTTTTGGGAGGCACATGAAACATGTCAGAACCTGGACTGGAGAAGTGGAGAGTTACAAGATAGTTTTCCAGTTGTTAGCAGATTCAAAGAGGCGCCACTATAGGCTCTAGGCTCTACTCCATAAAGCTAGAGCAATTTAAAAGTTTAAATTCCCAGCTACCCTTTTTATGAACAATAATACGATTGTTACGTCAAGACATGAGATTAAAGGAGTTTGATTAGTCCTGATGCAGTTGGAGGATTTCGAGCCACCAGTAGTTTTTTTTACAACAAAGACACGCCAATAAGTTGATATGGACCGATGACATGCTTGTAGCCAGGTAATGCGTTTGGTATGTAATTGAGCCGTGTGCTTGGCGCCAGTCAATATCACTGGATGCCACATTCAATCAGATTAGGGACCTCCACTGTTTTTATCAGCTTAGGCTTGGTTTAGTTCCCAAAAATTTTCACCCCAAACTATCACATCTTATCTTGCGGCACATGCATAGAGTATTAAATATAGACGAAAAAAAACTAATTGCACAGTTTGGTTGAAAATCGCGAGGCGAATGTTTTAAGACTAATTAGTCCATGATTAGTCATAAGTGCTACAGTAACTAACATGCGCTAATGATGGATTAATTAGGCTTAATAAATTCGTCTCGTAGTTTCTAGGCGAGCTATGTAATTAATTTTTTTTATTAGTATCCGAAAACCCCTTCCGATATCCCAAAACATCCGATGTGACATCCAAAAATTTTTATTTCGCAAACTAAACACAGCCTTAGATGCCATGTGGAGTACAGAGGGGTTAAATACCTTGGAGACAGCGGAAAGAGTACCAATGCACGTTGTCCTCAATCTTGCTGATCTTTGCATAGCCACTCCTCCAAGCTAGTGGTGACGGTCAGGGTCTCAGGGATGTTTGTCCAAGGACTCAGCTGCTTCCTACCTAGTGAATCGTTTCATTCCAGTCGCGTCGAGGAGAAGATAACCCTGGAACAGTCGGTCGGATCGGTGCTTCTTAGACTGGCACCAGAGGCAAGCTGGGAGCTATAAAAATTTGTGTGGCGTAGCTACGCGGCTCCCAAGGTTAAGTTCTTCTGTTGGCTCCTCCAGGCCTCCAGGATCTCCTACAATGCAGAGCTAATTTGCGGCGGCACAATGTGATTGATGATGACACTTGTGAGATCTACAATGGAGCCTCTAAAACCGAGGATCATCTCGTCAGCGAATGTTGCCTTCGCCCAAAGCTTCTGGTTGCACCTTGGATGGAGCTTGAAAAACTTCCCCAAGGTCAATCGCCATGCCGGACCACGTTCCAGCGCCGCTCCTCTCAAATATGGTGTTGCTTTACTGCTGGCATTTGCCCGCCATGACGGCGTCTTCAGAGGCTGATCGCCATGCGCCCATGCCTGAAGAAAAGGCAATAATCTACGGATAATCTAATCTCCTATTTCCTCCTTGTGTAGCCATTCGGATTTCACAATTGATGTCCAGAATAGCCTAGTAGAGAGTGGAGATATGCATTGGGATTTGGCAACTTAAGATTTCGTTTGTAATTTCTTATTTGATATATTCACGGTACAAAAAGGACCTATACGGGATGCCAAAATTGACCTATTTGCATGGCATCTCTTATTATCAAAGCAGGGAGCTTCGGCCGCCGCTCAGGGTGGCCACGTCGTTCAAAATCTTCTCAGCCATCCGATTCCGGGATCAACGCCCCAGGAACACCCCACCAGCAACTGTTGTGCGCTGCGTAAAAATATCGCCTCCTCTCGTCTCTCCCTCTTCCCGTCTCGTCCTTTCCCGTAGCGCTCTCTCTCCCTCCCAATCTCTCCCGACGCGGCCACGGCGGCGCGGCCGCACCTCGGCAGCGCCGGCCCTCCAAGCGGTGGCGGCCGGCCTCCTCCTCCTCCTCTTCCTCCTCCACGCCCTCCTCGTGCCTCGTGGCCGCGCAGCCCGACGGCGCCCCCCGCCGGGTGTTGCTCCGGTGCGGACGGTGGCCGCCCCGGCCACGGGCGACAGCGCCCCCTCCTCGGCGACGTCCCTGGGCCCCGCCGGTGGCTGCCGGCACGGGTGCCCCCCGGCGCTGCTTCCTTCCACCGATCCGCGTGTGCTACTGTGGTCGACGAAACCCTAGCTGCCTCGTCTCGATGACGCCGGATCCATCGCGAGCCACGACCGGCGCAGCCCGGCCGACTAAGCCTATGCGTGGCCTCGTCATCGCCGGCGGCGGTGGCGGCTTAGCTTGGCTGCTGAATCTGCCGGTACGTCACCCTCTTCCTTTCCTCCTCGGTCTCCTAACTCCTCCCCCAGATCCTCTCTCCCTCCACCTTTTCCCCTTTGTGCACCTGATTGGGCGCCGTTGACAAGGACAGCTACTCTCTCAAAGTATAAGTGGGGATGAGAGGAATCGAATCTGGATCCAAATTTTTTATTCTCACTTATTCATACTTACTATGTTGTTTGCTTCTATATAAGTTTCAGCAACAATACAGTGCTTCATAATGCTGATTACTTTTACCTGTTACCTATTTCTTGAGCCCTTACCTCTTTACAGTTTGTTTTAACAATTGGTAGTTTTTATTGTGATTTTTTAGAAGACTAAGTGCTACATCACCTCAGCAGATTCCATTATAGCACCACAAATATCTCTATATTTTAAGATTACCACTAAGCTAATCTTGGTTGCTATGCTGTTTGCATGTATATAGGTTGCAGTACCAATGCAGTGCTTCATGGAGTCTTTTGCTTCCGCCTGTTCTAAAAAATGGCTTCTAAAAAGCGAACATGTTAGTCAAATAGGCTTCTACTTTACTGCTTATGGTGCGTTTTAAAAAAAATGGCCACCTTATCAACCTAAGCGTGCATCTTCCTGTCTGTATTTTACATGAAAAAAATGCTTCTTTGTACGCCTAATCTGACTAGGAAGCATTAGATGCAACCAAAAAATTGTTGTTTGACTGAATATCGATCCATGGTGAGGGTCCTTCGTATAGCCTCATGTGTTTTGCATATATTTCCTTACAAAATTTAGTCAGTCAATATCCATGTTCAGGGTTAGCGGTACATGTGATGCTGTCTACTCTTTTTGGTTGTGTGTATAGTTTTCTCTGAAAATTTGAACTGAATATATATGCCATGCACTACCTCAGTGTGTAGGTACTCATATACCGGATTGGTTCACTCATACTTCTATTGTGATGCCCATGGGAATGTTCTGACATGGGATTTATCAAATTCTTTATTTATTTGCATGATCTGTGTTTTTTTCATTCGATTTGATTTCATCTGTTGTGGTTACAAGCTGTTTATGATCCAAACCTATATCAAGGCACATGCTCAATGAGTGTGACTGTATTTTTTTTTCTCATTTGTGATAGACTCCTCTGCACTGAATGCATTACTGTGCTGCTACTAGAAATAAAGTAATGTGTACCTTTGCTACATTTCAGTAAGATAGATTTATAAGACGATCAACCCTGAGACCTATACTTTGTTGTATTTATTAGGTCTGGAGTTCATTGGTCCACACAGTTCAGAAATCAAATAGTTTGCGTCCCCAAAAAAAGAAACTTTGGTAAGTCTGCAGGAAATGGAATATTGCTCTTCACTGGTCTAGAGTTGTCAAAGAAGTGTTTCTTTTTACAGGTTAAGGAGAAAATTATGGTCATTGTTAAACCTCTGTGATATCTTTAGTTAGCTGATCCAAATAGAGCAATGTTGCTTGGAGCCACGGTCTCACAATCTTGTTACATATTTTCTCCCTCTATTCTTTGCTCTAATTTCAGTTATATTTGATTCACTGTAGCGAAATTTTAGATAGTTATTCATATTTGGTCTTATTCGTTTGGATCTTCAAATTTGATATTGCTTTGCTGGAAGAAATAGTTAGTTGTGCCTAATTCTCAGAGAGTAGATGTTCTCAAAAGGCAGACACCTGCCAGCTATGCTAAAAAGGTTTTCAGCACACTATAAACTGTTTAATATATTTCCTCCTAAATTAAGTGTCCCCAAAAAATTTTTGCTACAATTTTGTTGCCTGCAAATGGAGGATGGAGAGAAACAACCGTTTGGAATGCCATCATCAATCATCAGAATGTAGATGTTCTGAAAAGGCAGACACCTGCCAGCTATGCTAAAAATATTTTCAGCAAACTATGAACAGTTGGATAAAATTCCTCCTAAATTAAATGGCCCCAAATAATTCTTGGCACGATTATGTTGGCTGCAAATAGACGATGGAGAGAGTTAACTTTCCCTTTATTATAATGTTTATTTACCCTTGTGTTATGCATCATGTTTTCCACAGCAAAACTGAGTTGCTTATCATTTAGCGTTTCATCCTCATAGTCAAATTTGAATATATTTGTGTTTGCTGCAGGCACTCCGATTTGTTCTCAGGATGCTAGGTACTTTAGTTCTTTGGTCTAAGTCCGTAAGCAGCTTCATCATGTGTTCTAGAGATAAGTGCTTCAATGTTTAACCATACTCTTTGATCCCTAATTGCTAAAATATTCACAACTAACGCTTCCATATCACCTTTAAATTTGCTAAATGTTCACAAAATATTATTCTATACATACAGCCTTGCCATCTACAGTTTCTTCCTGCTCACCATGTCATCTGAACCTTATATAAAATGAAGCAAATGGCCATGGGTTTCATTCTTATTGCTCAACTGTTTGCCAACAAAAAAAAACTGAAGGAAGTGAAAATATGAAATTGATAGTTAAACTCCCATCCCTATTACCATCCGCTATGGTATGAAAATTTGTTTCGTTTTTGGGTCAAATTAAGTGTTAAAATTCCCATACCTATTATCATCCGCAAATATATGAAATTCAGATTCCCTTTTTGGGTTAGATTTAGTGATCTTCCAGCAAGAAAACCAACGATTATTCGTGGTTGACCCAATTGAAAATCATGTCAATTTCTGTTGCAATGATTACATGGCGCCTCTAAGCTTAGGGTAGCTAGCTGCTCTAAATTCAGATTGTTCCACCCATTCTACAAAATATTTTGTAGCGAGAAATACTATTGTATACTTGGTGTTTAAACTGATGTATTATAGACTATCCCTATTGAACCATCGATTGGTTGCTCAAATATGAATCCTAAATTTTCTTTATTACTCTGGATCACAGTATGCGATTTAGTTTCTTTTTATGTCTCCGTCATACACTTGCGGATGACAGCACATAGCTGACTTTTTCGCATGACAGTTTATAACTCCAGACAGCGTTCTGATAGTCTGCTATCGACACTTCACAGTAGTTCTTTTGATTATCGTTTTTTCCCAATCTTATTACTGTCCATATTCTTATATTTCCTTTTAAACCTCCAGGGAGAAAACCTGGGCGTATGCATTGCAACAGGCCTGAGGTATTTAAGGTTCAGAGTTGACAGCATCATAACAGACCTCCACTACTCTTTCAAACACGCACATTCTCATATATAGGTAAGTGTCTTTTTTTTAAATATATACACTTGCAAATGGACTTACAGTGCTATCGAGACCTGAATATTTGGAAAATGCTTCTGCTAATTTATGGGATGGTAAAATGTTATATACAAAATCATATTACTGAGCTGTAAGCTGCTCCTGAATGTTGGCTCTCGGTACCTCTTGTCGGTTCTTATCCCGTTGTATGGAACGCTGCATCATCAAGCGTACAGAGGTTTTTATTGTTGTCAGCGCCCTGCCGCGACTGTGCAACTATGTATCAACTATCAAGAAATGCTACTGCTATTTCGCTATTGCTCTATGGCTATGGTAACTATGACCGATGCCACTGATACTACTTCCTTAAACCAAACCTTCTTCTCTATTGTTGGCAGAGATGACCTATGACACTACGTGTAGCTTGACAAGGCTCGCAGGTTTGAAACCGTTATGCTGGCAGGTAACTACCATTGCTCGGTCTCTATTGCTGCCTGTGTTTTAGAACAAATAATTTGTACACATGGATGGCGAGCAACTAAAAAAAAATGGCGACGAGGATTACAAACAGCTTGAATTAAGAGTTACCCTTCCTTTCATTCTACAGAGATTAGGTAAGTGCTAATGTCACCTATTTGCTTTTGTTTGGATTTTGTGAGCTAGGAGCTAAAACAAAGAATTTTCTGCCAAGGGTGATTCCTCTAAATTTGAAATATCAGGTGATTACTATGCCATGTTGAGCTTGGCATAGGATTGCTAAATTTTTTTAAACAATGGTCCAGTGGTCTAACTGAAATTTATCCAACAGAGGATACAGAGAATATTGCGCACTCTTTTATTTGTCCAAGTCTGATACTTTATCTGTAATGCTCACTCTAGATTTCTACTCAGTTTATAGGTTTGTTGACGAACATTTATTAATCATGCAATGCCACTTTGTTTTATGCTTCTATTGCAAAATAAAATAAAATAAAATGGTTCGTGTCCGGTCATCAAAAATCCTCTCCAAAACCTTACTGATGTTGACCGGACGCTGGCACCCAGAGTACGGTCATTTCTCTGTTCAGCGTCTGGTCCATGGTTAACAGCCTGTCCACGCTGCTACAGATACGGCTAGCGTCGTGTCCGGTGAGCACTGGTATCCAGCGTTCGGTCGCACTCTGACTGCTGCTATCGATCAAATGAACTGACTGGACTCTCTATGCCACGTCCGATCACAACCAAACCAGCGTCCGATCAGTCATTTGACTCTCCATTTACTTTCAATTTGAAATTCTTTGTGAATGAAGTTGACTTCTATCGATCTTAGGACTATTCCTGAGCTACCTAGTACTAAGTTTGACAAGTATGCACCACACATAATCCATTAGACTCACCTAGGTTAAGCTACTAGTCCATACCCTCCTTAATAGTACGGTCAAAGGAAAAACAAAGTCCTATACTACTCTAAGTGTCTCTTCAACACCACACGACACTTAGAACTAGTCCTTCCTTAACCTTGTCGTCCATCCTTTGAAAACCGAAACGATTTCCATCGACAGGGCATGATTACCATGATTGTCCAATCAATTTCTATTACCATGACATAACTCAAATTGTCTCTATAAAACACACGTTAGTCATAGTAATCTCGTGTCGTCATTAAACACCGAAACCCAACTAGGGGCTTAGATGCTTTCAAACATATTTTCATAGTATAGCTATTTGGTGTTATAAATATTAAAAAACTATTTCTATAAATTTGATCAGACTTAAAATAGTTTGACTTAGGAGAAAACTAAAACATCAAAATTTTTGATAAAGTACATGTAGACGTCCCTAAATTGAGAGAAGTTCATTTTAACCATCCAATTATTATTGAAGTTTGATTTTGGCTATGGATCTCAAACGACAGAAATCTCCAACCATACAACAATCAAAACCATTCACATTGGCCCATCCAACTATTTTGATGAGTGGTTTTGCTAACGTGGGTGACATTTGGCAGGCCCACATGCTAGCTTTCACTATTTATATCCTCTCTCTTTCCTCTCTTTCTCTATCTCGTCTCTTCCTTCTTATGTTCTCTTTCTCTTCTTTCGTGCCATTCCACCCCGTGCTGCGGCCAATACACATTGCCACCTCCTCTGCCCTACTTCCATCGTTGAGTTCCACAAGCCCATTCACAAAACTCCTAGCTGAATCGAGCTCCACGAGGTAGGGAGGATCCATGGCGAGACTGATCGAACTCATGGGCAAAATCCATCTGAGACCCGTGAGCTCCGTCGGCGATCTCCGTGGTGAAGTTGGACGTTAGCTTGGGCGGATCCACAAGCTCTACCACAAGCTGCAGTGATTAGCCAGGCCAACCATCAGCAATGGTGCTCCTCCACAAGTGAAAGGATGTATGGATAGTTAGAGATAGGTGAATAGTCTAATTTAAAAATTCTACATAGCATAACACTTGGCAAAGCATTAGAAATAAAGGAGCCCTAATAAGCACTACACTAGCTATGACCTTACAAGCCTAGGGTGAGTCAATTACACAATCCTAATAATCAAGAGAAAAGCAACTAAGGCTATGTCACTAGGAATTGTAAAGCAAGCTAGGCAAACACCCTAAGATGTCAATCCTAAAAACTTTACACTAGGAATTGAAGAGAACAAAGTAAAGCACAAATGTAGAGTGAGCAAACTACAAAAAGATGATGACACGAGATATATCCATGTGGTTAGATGAGTTGCCAGTCACCTTCGTCCATGTTGAGGCAAGCTCAAGGATCGTTGACTCTGTATCAAGACTTAATCCCATAATGTTTGTGGATATCTTGTGCTTCCAAGGGTCCATGAATGGACATACGCTGAGTGGTCTGGATGCACCATTCATGTAATCAAGATGTCAAGTAGCCGAGAGAACATTTTTATTGCCAGATTCGGCTCCCAAATAATGAGTTCTTTGTGCTAGTCAGCCTCACAGATTCTTAGCATCCCAGACAGTCATTTCTATTATTTTTATCATTCCAACAAGTCCGACATGGCTTTCTAGGTACTCTGTCACTTTGTGGTCTTAGGTAGTTTTGGTCCATTCGACGTCCTCAACCAATTTTCATGTTTCTATTAGATCTCGTGAGCTATAGCTCATGAATTCCATACGTTTTCTAGGGTCTGGAGAACAACCAAGAGATATGTGGTGTGGATGCATTGTTCATGCCACCAAAACCAAGATGCAACCAAAACCCAGATGCGTTTTTTTTGCAAGTTTTGGCCCTCGAATAATAATTATTAGGTTTTTTATGCCCATTGACCCGTCGAAGATCCGGTGAGGTCACATATTTCTTGCATCCTGGTATTACTTTCTTGTCATTTGAGCATGACTTTTTAGTCACTGTGTTCTCAGATACTTTTGGACTGTCATGCGTTGGGTCGTCTTAGTGTCCGAACGACAGGATAGTACCCCACGCCGATAATAATTTTCTCGCCCGTTAATTTCCCGCCTGCCCGCCCGTGCTGATTTTCCCACCTGCTTGCTCACGCTCGTAACCTCGTGCTAATATTTTTCACGGACTGCAAACCTTTTTTTTGATAATTTCCCATGGGTGCTTTCTTAAGAAAAAGAAAACAACAAACATTCACAAAATAGTAAAAAGTAGTGAGGGTGCAAGGGTTTGAACCTAAGACCTCATGGTCTAGGTTTCATTCGCCTACCACTACAATATATTAATGTTTGTGATAAATATGGAATATTTTCATTCTTAAACCATATTAAATTAGAAAAAATATCACACACCATCTTCATATGTACTATATGAATACTAAAAAATAATCATAGAACATTAACATCATATATATAATATGTGAACATCACAACATATAACACATAATATCACATGTATACTATGTGAACATCATAAAATATATCATAGAACATCATATGTATACTACGTGAATATAAAAAAATACATCATAGAACATCGCATGTAAACTACGTGAACATCAGAAAAATATATAATAGAACATCACATTTATACTACATGAACATCATAATAATATATCAAGAACGCCACGTGTATACCACGTGAACATTACAAAAATACTTATAGAACATCACAAGTATACTACGTGAACATAATAAAATATATCATAAAACATCATATATATACTAAGCGAGCATCACATGTATCTATGAGAACATCATATTATCTCATGAAATAAAAAATAAGAAGGTAAACATGAAAATACAAAATAATTAATTATAGTAAAATAGAAAATAGAAAATAAAAATATATAGAAAACATAAAGAAAAGATAAAGGGAAAATGGAAGAGTAAAAGAATAAAAGATAAAAATAAAATACAATAAAACAAACAAAACAATTGATTATAGTAAAAACAAAAAAGAAATAAAAGAAAGATAAAAATACAATAAAATAGAAACACTATGTTATAGAGAAAAAAAGTAAATAGAAACATTACACAACTACTAAGTGAAAAAAAGAAAAGAAAACGAAAAAGTAACATAAGAAAGAGAAAAAAAATAAAACTAATGTAACAGCGTACCGGAAGTTAAGGGAAAAAGGAATATAATAAGAATGAAAAAATGAGAAGCTAAAACGTGTACCATCCTACCGGGAGTTAAGCAACGAAAGGAATATATAATAAGTAATAGTAATATAATAATTAAGAAAAAGAAGGAAACGTCTCTGCGATCTGTGGGCCGTCGCTACTTCGCTGGGCCGTTCCTACGTTCGATCACCGAAGCGCGCCAAATCACCGCGGGAATCATCGGCGCGGTCTTCCGGCTTCGTGGCTATTTTTTTATATTTCTACCACGTTTTGTGAGTTTAGAGTTCATAGATTTCGAGTGTTATAGCTGTAGAAACGGTGGGTGCTATTTGGCTTGAATAATGCACCGTTTCGTACAACAAAGATGTCGAGTGAGTGGTACAATTTTTTTGAACTTTCTGTCCGTACTCCGTCGGCCTCTCAAAGATTTGTGGAATTTGGGCCTTGTTTAGTTCCCTTCAAAATTCCAAGTTTTTTCACTCTCTCTCCATCACATCAATTTTTAGCCGCTTGCATGGAGTATTAAATGTAGGTAAAAAAAATAACTAATTACACAGTTTAGTTGGAAATCACGAGATGAATCTTTTGAGTCTAGTTGGTCTACGATTGGACAATATTTACCAAATAAAACGAAAGTGGTACTATTCATCAGGTTGAAAAAACTTTCAATCTAAACATGGCCTTGGATGAGAAATTTCTGGGGTTCGCGGTGGCTCGTTTCCATGGTTTCTGCCCTGGCCCGCTGTCCAGCCACACAATATTCCAAGGGCAGCAGTTACGGGAGTCAGGCGGCAGCATTTCGAAATTTTCGTCGCAGGCAGGAGTAACCCCGCGCGCGCAAGCACCCCGCCGGCCCGCGCCGTCCTCACGAAGCAACGAGCAGGCGACCTGAGCTTTTCGCCTTTTTACAAATGCCACCCCACTTCTTTCCCAAACCGCACACTCAACCACAGTCTCTGACCGAACTCCAAAACTCCGAGCTCCTACGCCTCGCTGAAAATATCTACGTAGTTAGAGGTGCTGGATAGAGTTCTCCGCCTATAAGTCCGTCGGCCGCACCCACCCAACCCCACGCACAAGCGCAAAAGCAATCTCTGTGCCTTGCGTGAGGAGCCGGAGTCGGAGGAAGCCGAAAACTCAGGTAAGGGCTTCCGCCGCGCTCTGACCTCCGCCTCCGTCTTATCCGAACCCGCTCGGCCCGATTCGCGCGATTCGCCGTTTGATTTCCCGAATCGGCGGCGAGATCCGCCCGATTCGCGCCTCGATCTGCGCTGATTCGGCCCGCGCGCCGTCGGATTCGGTTTCTTCTGCCGCAGGGTCTCGAGTTTCCTCGGAGCGGAGCGGAGGAGGCGATGGCTGGGAAGGGAGGAAAAGGGTTGCTCGCCGCGAAGACCACGGCGGCCAAGTCCGCCGAGAAGGATAAGGGGAAGAAGGCCCCCGTCTCACGCTCCTCCCGCGCCGGCCTCCAGGTGACTTGCGCCCTCTCCCCCCCTTCCTTGCGCGTGCTGTGCTTTCCGCTCGCTTTGCTTTGCGCGCCCCACGTTCTAGGGCTCGCTCGTTTGGATTTGAACTGCTGCGGGCTCGCGGGCTCGCTTGCGGGCGTAGCTGCTGCGTATGAGATTTGTGTATTCTATGGGGGTCGTGCGCGTTAGGTTTGACCATTTCAGGTTTCGTGTGTTCTGTGAATGATATCGACAGGCGTTAGATTCGCGTGCGAGTTGGATGAGCTGCGGCTTTGAAAGGTTGCGCGCGCTAGTTGGTCATGTTTTTGAAAATTTAGGGCTTCTATTGTTCTGCCAAGCTTGTAGATCTAAAGCAGAGCTTGGTCTGTCTTGCTGTGTTATGTGGGCTACCGTGCACATGGCTGTGTCTGTTCTCTTGAGATGACTCTGTCTGTTCTTTTGAGCAATTGTAGGTTCTGCTAGGTTATGATTTCAGCCTATGTTAGGGTTTTAAAATTGGGTTAATTGGAATGGTGCCATTACAACTTTCATGTTTATGAGAAACGCCATTATAATTCATCTATTTTGAAATATACCATTATAATTCTGTCATTCCTTAAAATACACCATGCTATACGTATGATGCAGCCCTGGACCCAGCTGCAGGGGGACAACTGCATACAGTATTTTTGTATAGACCGTGATGCCCTTTCCTCTTCCTTCTCCCTCCCTCTTGTGCTTGCATGCTCCAGTGGCGTCCATGCCTCCATGGAGCTCCCACATGCCAACCACCACCCTCATCTCCACCCCTGTGATCCCGTGCATCTAGGAGCTTGCCTAGGGAGGAGCTTGGCGAAGGGACCAGATGGGGGAGGAGCTGGTCAAGGGAGGACTTGTCCATCGCCGCCATGGAAGGCCGTGTGTCGCGGAAGGGGAGCAGCTCGCCCAGGGACAGTGAGCGTCGCATGGCCCACTCTCGTGCTGTACCACGGCCACATGCGTGACGCTCGCATTGCGGCCACGCGACCGCGCCACCCATGCCTGCGCTCGCCGTCGCGCGCTCCGAGCCACCTGGGCAGGCGGGCAGCACGCCTGCGCTTGCCACTCGCTGGTGGCTGAGCTTGCCATCGCGCGCTTCGAGCCCCCCCAGTAGCATTCCTGAGCTCGTCGCTCACTGGTGACCAAGTTTGCCGGTGACGGAGCTCGCCGTCGTGTGCCGAGCCATCCGGGCAGCACGCGTGCGCTCGTCTCTCTCCGATGACTGAGCTCGCTGTTGCGCTCCGAGCCCCCTCCGCCCCCTTCAAGCAGCACACTTATGCTCGTCGCTCGTCTCTCGCCGACGACCACTGCGTGCTCGTGACCAAGCTCGTCGTCCCACGTGCCCAAGCCACCCGAGCAACAGGACGTGGCCCCGTGGCAGTTGCTAGGGTGTGTGGTCTGACTCAAAGCCCACGGAGTCACTGGCGGCTGTCCTCTCTTCCCCAAGTGCGGTGAGGAGAACCGGCAAGCATAGAGGCCACGGAGAAAGGCCAGAGGAGGAAGAAAGGTTATTTTGGGTCCATACAAAACTGTGTCACCCTGCAGCTGGGCCCAAGACTGTGTTATACGTAGAACATGGCATATTTGGTGGAGCAACAAAATTATAATAGCATATTTCATATTAGGTGAATTGTAATGGCGTTTCTCAAACCCACGAAAGTTGTAATGGCATTGTTCCAATTAACCCTTTAAAATTTGTGGTGATTCTAAGGCAGTGAGCTATTGACATGCGTCTGGGCAGTCTAGATTTCGTGATGATTGATTGATTATGTGGTCAGAGCTCCTGATGAGGAAATGGTACTTCAGCAATCCTTTCCCTTGCTTGGAAATGGGTATTTGGTGGGTGACAAGATGGAAAGGGAAATCTCGTGGGCCTGATCCATCAATAGTGTTAAACTACCCTCTGTGCAATCTGTTGTAGTACTTTGTTTTGGTTAGGTCTTGTGTTGATGCATCATTTTCACTCGCGGTGGAACATATTTGTCACTACATGTTGCTGCTGACCAAGCATTTCTTATCGATTGTCTAGCCTTGATGCTTATTATTTGTAGTCACTAGATTCTTTGAGTTTATGGTCTACTGTCACAGCTTTGATATTGGTGTGGTTTTTTCATTAAGTGGTGCAAATGCACAAGCTCTGTTTTTGTTGTTATTCTGTGGCTATGTAGAGTTTAGCTTTGATATGTGATTGCTAATTTTCACTGTTGTGCTTTCAGTTCCCTGTTGGACGTATCCACCGTCAGCTGAAGCAGAGGACTCAGGCCAATGGCCGTGTTGGTGCCACTGCAGCCGTGTACTCTGCTGCCATCCTGGAGTACTTGACTGCTGAGGTTCTGGAGCTGGCTGGGAATGCTAGCAAGGATCTGAAGGTGAAGCGTATCACCCCTCGCCATCTGCAGCTGGCCATTCGTGGAGACGAGGAGCTCGACACCCTCATCAAGGGCACCATCGCAGGTGGAGGTGTCATCCCGCACATTCACAAGTCCCTGATCAACAAGTCCTCCAAGGAGTGAAGACTAGGGAATGTGCATCTTTAGTTTAAACTGGACTTCTGTGCGCTCCTCTGTGAGTCCCTGTCGTCGTGTAGGTTTTAGTTGAGCTATCAGGTTGGAGTGATCCTTCTGTGTAACGCTTGCCTGGTACTGCTTCAGTTATTTGGACATTGTGTTTGTGTTGAGTTGTTAACTTCAGGGGTGCAAACCTGGATGCTTATTTAGTTATGTGACTATCTGCTATTCGGTTTATGCTGTGGTTCGTTTTCATGTTTTGCATTTTTTTTATCTTGTTGCAATTATACTTTGAATATGTTGTGGGTGGGGTACTGTGGGGCAGTGGGGGCTCATATTTGTCATTTGTGCTGTGGTTGGTTGTTTGGATGCCTGGTCAGGACCAGAGCAGTAGTCTGTGGCAGTGTTCGGCTGGCTGGCTGGCTTCTTTTTTCAGCTGGAGTCGTGTTTTTCTCTTACAAAATCCCAGCATGAACAGTGTCAACTTCATACTAGCTGAACAGTAAATTTCATCATGAACAGTATTTCCATCGTGAACAGGCCCAGAGCAGACTGCTGTGTGGTTGTGGTTCCGTTCTGTTTTCTTTTTTGGCTGCCTTGTAAGTTGCTCTGTGAATGGATGGCATTTAGAACCGTCGCGTTCTTTGTTCTGAATGACAGTTATATTTATGTTTGTTCTCTGCCGGCCGCAGTGCAGTCCTATATGGCTATATCCGTGGACCGTGGTGGATGGCTGGATGCTTGCATTGCCGCTTCAGCATAAGCAAATGAAGCAGTCACCTTCTCATCACCTATGTAGTTGAGCAGTTTCTCCAAGAATTCCATGAAAAAGTCGGTATTCTTTCTTCCTGCACTACAAAACTCCAGACTCCACAGACCACAAGTACGTACGAATCTAGATGTCTGGAACTGGAATAAATCACTTTATTGACGATTATTTTTCTTACTCCAGGGTGGTCTGGTGTTAGGGCTGCTGGATGTGGAGCAATCAAGGAGCCATGCGACACCATATTACGGGCCTCTTTGGTATGGATTCGCTGGATCCGGCTCCGGCTGACACGAGCACTATACTAGCTGAAATCTGTTTCTCTGTCTCAGCTCGCTCACTCTCACTGACACAAATGGAGCAGCAGGAGCCAAAAATTTTGGCTTCTCCGGCTCCCGCCGGCTGTCTGAGAGGGAGAGGAAAGAGAGAATTTGAGCTCCCATAAACAGAACTGATACAGTAAATTGGCAGTGGGAGCTGGACATGTTCGCTTTAAGTTATCAGCTAGAATCTACAATATTTTTCTCTCACAAAGAATTAACTTCAGTCGACTTTAATACCAGCTGAACAGAAGCCAGCGAGATCCCTCCCTAACGGACCCTAAGTCTTTATAAGTCAAATTCCAACCCAACCAAACAGGTTCATCCCGAGAAACTTAGGCCCTGTTTGTTTCCGCTTATAAGCGGCTTATCGGTGGAAATAAGCGAGAATTCCGCCAAACGCTTTGCTTATTTCCACCGATTCTCGCTT
Organism: Miscanthus floridulus; assembly: GCF_019320115.1. NCBI lineage: Eukaryota > Viridiplantae > Streptophyta > Magnoliopsida > Poales > Poaceae > Miscanthus > Miscanthus floridulus. The sequence goes on from NC_089581.1 coordinate 17,592,487, forward strand.
ATGTGGAAAGCCGCTTCAGAGATTTGAACTACGAGAAGCGAAAAGCGAGAAAATTTTCGCTTAGATTATAATCCAAGCGTGTCTAGGAGAAGCGGAAACAAACATGACCTTACTATGTACTTGCATCCCGGGACAACATCTCCAATCTCCATCACCGCCTCTCGCTGCTCTCTTGCTGCAATTCACCTGCTCTTTACAACGCCACAATTCCAGCAAGGCCTTGCGTGGCACAAGTGGTAGCGCCTTTTCCCTCAAGCTGCACTACGTGTTAGCTGCCTGGACAGTGGCCGCCGCTGGCTCGTAGAGATGGCGACGGACCCGATACCCGACGGATATTTGATCCATTAGGGAATTGGGATGGAATCATATCTTTACTCGTGGGCATTTAAATGGACAAAAATCCATCCTAACGGGTATAGCGGGTATGAGAACGTTCCCTATTTACCCGTACCTGTTACTCATTGGAGAACCTGACTATTTGAGCTGTCATACGAGTATTAAGCCAAAAAAAGCTCAACATATGTATTTTGATTCAAATTTGAATAATCATATATATAGTTTGTGTGTTCTAGAAACCCTAGTTCAATTTTTCCTTACCATCTCTGCCAACAGCCCAAGCACACCTGTCTCACGAGCGCTCGTGCCCCTCGTTTCCTCAGTTCGGTCTCTCTGTCACCTTTGCTCGTCCTCCTCGCAACCTCGCTCTTTCTCCTCGGCACCTCCGAGACTCCGACACTTATACCCAGGTGAAGAAGAAACGTCTCCGATTGCAAAGCTGCGACTCCAAGTGTCCTTGTTTATCGGGTATGCAGTACCCGCCGGGTATCTGTTACCCAACCGATGCCCGATGGATACGGGGATGGACAAAAATTTATATCCGAGACAGTTAACGGGGACGAGAATAGAAACAGAATAAATTCTCCGTAGCCAGAAAAAAAATGTTCGGACGATACCCGACGGTTACATCCGTTGCCATCCTTAGGGGCTCGCTGTGCTGAGTCGGAGGGGCGGGCAAAGCGCCGGAAATGGTTAGGAAAACCACGAGGACCGCCGTTTTTTCCACAAACCCCAGCGCAGGTCATCTTTATTTACTCGTACATCGGTTTCCAATCACAGGATGCTTCCACCCTGCTTCCCTTCCCTACTCCCCGCCCCTCCTTCCCTCCCTATATCTATGTGATTGCTCCTCGCACCAGCATACATACCTCTTCACCTACCTTCTCTCTTTCGGTCTCTCCTGGCAACTGGCATTGGTCTAGTGACCAGTGGTGTGGGCGTGGCTAGTTATAGCTTTGCTGTCAGGGATTGGCAGTTGCATGGACGGGCTGACGGACGAGCAGAGGCTCGCGTTCCAGGAGGCCTTCTCGCTCTTTGACAAGAACGGCGACGGTATTATCATTACCTCTCCTCTGGTCTTCTCTCAGACTCTCACCAGTCACCATGGCTTAGCTTGCTTTTGATTTGAGTTGGTGCTTGTTCTTGAGATATTGTTTCTTTTGGTTTCCCTAGCTCGGTTAGACTTGTAGTTGCTGGGTTTTGGAAGCAATGCTACTCTTCTGCATGTGGGTAGCCTTATACAGTATGTCCAATCCAGTGCTGTTCACAGTTCGTGATTGATAAGATATTAACCATGTTGGGCAGAATTTTTATTGCATCCCTATACTTGAGGCCCGGCCTTTTTTTTAGAAAAAAAGGAGAAAATTTGTCAATAGAGAGCAAGGGGCTCTAACCTGAATGGCTGAATCATCAGATGGTTTGGAGTTGTTGTTTTTTAATGTACTGTTCTCGTGTAACTTTGTGTGCTGTCAACTGTCAAGCAATAGCGTTCAAGAAAGCAATAGATGGACCACCGTATTTTGCGGCGAGATGCTTCCTTGAAAGTTCTTTTAGCTATGTAGTAGTGGTGACAGAAATGTGTTGTATTACTACTAACTCTTTTAGCTTACTTTAGTCAAAGAACCTTTTTTGGTTGTGACAAAAAAAAAGGTTTACTACTGGCTCAGTTTTGCTTTCCAGAAGGGTCTTAAATCTTTCCTGTGAGTTATCCGCCTGATTCCTTTAGGGAAAGTTGAAGTAATCCTCGTCACGTCTTTGGAAACTATATTTTGTGATGCTTGTGGTTGAAGTGTTGATATTATGGGTCATTTGCTTTATGATCACCACATAGCTAAGTAGCCAATCATACTCTAGCTTTAATTTGGACATCTCTATCCTAGTCAAAAGTTCTGACCAAGCTTTCCACTTGTCGTCTTGCATTGGACTCCTGATCCTACGCTTGGATTTGCGCTGAGACCTGTGTGCGTGCAATCACAGGCTTTTCTTTTCTATGAGCAGTTGACAAGTGGAATGTAACTTTGCCATGTGTAGGATGCATCACCATGGAAGAGCTGGCTGCAGTGACTCGCTCCCTTGGTCTCGATCCGAGCGATCAGGAGCTCAATGACATGATGAGCGAGGTTGATACGGATGGCAATGGGATCATAGATTTCCAGGAGTTCTTAAGCCTCATTGCCCGGAAGATGAAGGTGAATTTCTCATTTGCCTATTACGAATACTTCAAAATTATCTCAATCTGAAAGTTGATAACACCTGCTTGCAGGATGGCGATGGCGATGAAGAGCTCAAGGAGGCCTTTGAGGTCCTGGACAAAGACCAGAATGGCTTTATCTCCCCAATTGAGGTGATCTCTATGTGCCTCAGCAAGTTCAGATCATGCTGTTTTCATTCGTTCTTACTTGTTCGTGTTGGTGTGTGAAGCTGAGGACAGTGATGACCAATCTTGGGGAGAAGATGACCGATGAGGAGGTTGAGCAGATGATCAGGGAAGCAGACACCGATGGTGACGGGCAGGTGAATTATGACGAGTTTGTGCTTATGATGAAGAATGCTGAGCGGAAAATATCTGGGTGAAGGGCGCAATGTGAAACTAGTAGTCCTCTTGATCGGATTCTTCTGTCACAAATCTAGTACTGTAAATTGCAATTGTGTGCTCAGTATTATGATTGTGTTATTCGAAGTGTTGTATACCTCTGTAACGAGGCTAGCTTGCCGTGTGTAACGTTTTGCTCTGTTTCAGACTAGACTGTTAACTATGTAACATTAATTTTAGATTTCTAGAATTGCCACAGATATCTAGAAGTTCATGTGTACCCATGTTCGTTGGTTCTTGAAGTTATGTTAATAATCTATGTGGTCTTTTCCGGTCATTTTGACGTTCAGCCATTTTATTTCTTCTGAATCATGAATATTCCCTCTTTGTTACTGCCATCTAACTGTCTAAGGCAATGTTTGGATACCCTCCGATTATAATAATCGAATTATATAATCAAATTTTTTTATCCAAATAAGATTGTTATATGATAGATTATTATAATCAAAACTCTTAATTACCATAATCCCATAATCTAGATGAGACCATGTTATATGGGATTATGGATGCTAAAAGTCCAACTTGCTTCCCAACTGACTGTTCAACTTGCCAAACTATAAAGAATAATGTAAGAATTTCTCACTTTAACCAACCATAATCAATCAACATAATCAATTGACCTAAACACTCTAAATATTGTAATCCATTATTCTGATTATAATAATTCTATGCATAATCCAAATTATAATAATCCAACTGTGATTCAAACAAGCTCTTGCAAATATTGAATTCAATACCAAATGTTAAGTCGTCCCTAAAAGGTTGCGGCTTCCAAAAGATCCAAACCATGAGGACATGAGGTTTAAGCCAATAACTTATGCTCGATAAAAGTATAAAAAAATTGATGCTTAAAGAGAACTAGTGATAAAACAGTTCATCATTACGAGCCTGAACGGCAGAAGACAGCTTTATAATTATATCACCACAATGTATATGTACAATCTGGCAGATACATAGCCTGTCCTTATTGACACCAAACATTTGATGTGCTCCAGTGCATGTGCAACACTGCCAGCAGATAGGGCACACCACACACCAGTTACAAAGCACACATTAACGTCTGAACCAAGCCCAGTGCTTTTAAGTCTTACAGCCAGTATACAATCATATAACATCGGTTCTATGTCGCAAAGAACCGCTTGCGCTGATATAGTAGGATTTCCTTATCTGAAGCACTTTCCAGATTTTAGGCTGCAACTGGTTCACGCAGCTTGCTGCTGCCCTCAGATGGCACCAAGCTGTCATAGTATTCGACGAGTACTTTCCAGCCACCCGGGCACATAAAACCATCTGGGGGATTCTCGCGGTTCTTGGCAAGAGTGCGCATCTGAATAAGGCACGATTTGTTAGGGTTTGGCTACAAAGGATTGGTGCTGAAATTTACAACATCCTAGCAACTGTGAAAACTTACCTTTGTGCCAGAGATGAAGAGGAAATCATCTTTCCTTGATGGATCGAAGAAATCCATTTTCTTTTGCTTTGTGTCATATGCAGCCACCTGATCCAAAATAAGAGCCAAGAAACATGTCAATAAAACAGAAAAACAATAAATGTTTCTATTTTCTTGTTAATTAAATGACGTACATGGGATCAAGATTGACATGTGTAAAGATGTGAAGAAAAATGTTAATTTACAATATGTTGTTCTTTACTTTACTGCATATGCATGAAAGGAAGAAATCTGGTCAGGAAGGATGACATACCTTGAAAGGAAGGATGTTGAGCCTCTCAAGGCCAGGAGCCATGCTCAAAACCTTCTTTCCGTGATCTGCATCATAGAGGTCCCTTTTCTCCGTGGGGTGGCTCATACCAGCAGGATCCCTTCCAACAATATAGAAATTTGCACCAGCATTAATGCGAGCCTTAGCATGCCACTGCACCTCAGTTGGCCCAGCATAATGCATTGGAGAGGGGAAGATCGCAACGACAGTTGATTCTGGGTTGAGGACACCTTCCTCAAGAACCTAGTAGAAATCATCAGTGTTAGAATGGTACAAGAATCAGAACTTGAACATAGGCTAGTGAACCCATCAAACCACCTGTTTCATTACAGGAAAAGACATCACTCAATTTGTACTGGAGTTTAAAGTAATTGTTGTACTACAATCTAAGTGATGTTCTGGAATTTAGATAAACTTTGGCTACACTTTTCGGGAAGATTAGGCATATTTCTCAGTGCTAACAGCTATTCCCATCAAAACATAATATCTCAAATTCTTGGACATAATTGCTGCTATTGACAACAAAATTGTTCAATGCTGACATAGCAGTTTCCATCAAAACAAGATGTTTAGTTCAAGGACATAGCTGCTACTACAGATTAAACAGGAACTCAATTATTGGGAATTTGAGATAAAAGTAAAGAGTAGAATTACCGCAGTTGAATACCTTCTCATGTTGCTTCATTCTCCAACTAAGAGGCACGTCATCTGCTTTTGTGAATCCTCCCAGTGGATGGAGCAGAAGAACAGGGTTTTTATAACCCATCTCAAGGAGGCGTTTGCGTGTGTCGGTCATAAGCAGAGCATGCCCATTGTGTACAGGATTGCGAAGCTGAAAGGCAAATACCGCATCGGCATTGCGCCTGGCAAACTCTTCACGCAGCTGTGCTGGAGACAGGCGATACTGATCTAGACCATCATTATACTTGATTGGTTCTATAACCTCCAGGTCCCCACCAATCAACCAGTCACCAGCATTGGTAATTGCCTCCTCGATGTAAGGTAACCCAGGAGCAGTTGTCCCCCATGTCCTTGCTATTCTTTCTTCCTTATTATGCTTATAGATCTCGATGCTGCAAAAGAGAGGAAAGAGTGTTAGGTTTGCTAAGATCGTGGTGTTGTATCTTTCGCTTCCTCTTAATGAAAGACGTGCTCAGACACATTCATGAAGAAAAGAAAAGAGTGTTACAGCAGGGAGTGAAAAAAAACTGACACTCACTTGTGTCATGTCAACAGGCTATGCAATACATTTAAGAAGAACAATAACATCATTATTTTCATTAGCAATCAGATAAGTATCTACAACAAAGCATGCGTTTTCCTTGTGACTTGAGATTACAGAGTCACAGAGACGTACATGGTTGACGTTATTATGTCACCATAGTACCATACACATTTGATAACTACACCTGTAAAACCGACATTCTATTTCCCTCTTTTCTTTTCCAATGATTCAACACCTTTAGTAGTTTGTGACCAAGGATGAAATAAAATTATTAGCGTGACATGTGAGGATATTATCACGCAACACTTTTAAATGAACATACCTATAATACTGGGACGCGGCGAAAATGTGAAACACAATATTATTATTAGCGTGACATGTAAGGATATTACCATGTGACACTTTTCAATGAATATACCTATAATAATGGGACACGGTGAAAATGTGAAATACAATATCTACTAGCGGAAGTGATCTAAGTTTTAGAATAATATAGCAAGTCCGAGGTCCGAGGTCGAGGGTATGTCTATTGGTCTACAACAACTGCGACTTGGCTGATAACGACCGTATACAAATATCTTGATATAGTATGGCGCTACTTCTCACTGTAATAGTAGAACTGACAAAAGAGGAAACCACATCCTATAAAAAATATGTTGACGTCAAGATGGTTCTAATTGATAGAAATTTCACCTTAGAACAGTAAGCTCTACATTGGTAACAGAATCAGTGCTAACATAGTAACATTATGGAAGGCACCTACACATTGTGGAGGGTCAAGCTCTGCACCTGATGAAAGAGGGAAGACATGTACGTTTTGAATCCATGTCTGTTTGTAGCTAAAGAGGTTATTCAAGAACCTAATTAGCCAGAAGCACAGGCTCACAATTCCAAACCCAGCTGGCAACTAGCAGCAATTAAGTCTTTTGTGCAACCATAAGATCCTAACATGTTCTATTCGATCATCTTCAGTTACCAATGCATATAGAGGAACAGCGACAGGACAAAGAAACAAACAACAAAGGGGAAATCTGTTTGTCTTACTCGCTGAGGACGGCGATGGGGCGGTCGCGTTCGTCGACGAGCGCGACGCGCGTGGCGCCGTCGGCCTGGATGGCCCTTCGCTGTGCGTCCCCGACGGAGAGCACGATGGGGACGGACATGTTGACCATCCTGCCATCCTGGCCGCGGATGGCATTAAAATGAAGTGTTTGGAGGAACTCATCCTCGCGCATGAACCCTTGCAGCGGGCTCGCCCACCCTTCGCTGAGGACGTGGACCCATTCCTTGTCGACGCGGCTCAGGCGCAGGCGGTGCGGCAGCTCCGCCGCCTCCCGCCGCAGCGCCGCGCGCCGCCCGCCCTCCTCGGGCGCCACCAGGTCAACCAGCCGCCCGCCGTCGGGCTCGATCAGGCTGGCGCGGCACCGCACCCCGCGGCGCTGCGCCACCGCCGCGGCCTCGGCGGTCCCCGCCTTCACGCCCACCCGCACACCCACCTTGGCGCTACCCACCGCCGCAACGGACACCCGCGCCGGCGCAACCGCCACGGCGCGGTCGCGGCCGGGCTGCGCGGCGAGCTGCGAGAACCCCGCGAGGAAAGCGGCCTGCGTCGCCATGGGCAAGGTGGGAGGGCTGCTGCTGCTGCTCGATTCGGCTCGGCCGGTGGCGCGCCTCGTCCACCTCTGCCTCTTCCACCTCACGGCGTGGTCTCCTCTTTATATCGCGGGTGCGTTTTGTTTGGTTTTGTAAATTGGCGGCCACCACCGGACCTTCGCAGTGGCTGCGTGGGTGATTTGATTAGGAAAAGGCAAAGAGGGGAGGCGGGTGTGCGCGAACCTGGATGGGATTGCGGGGCGGAAGGCCATGGGCGCGGTGAACATAGTCTGCGGAGCGGGGAACGTGGGGGCAGGGTTAATGGGGGTCGATGAGGATGGACCATGCCTGCTTGGCTTTTGATGTTTTGTTTAGGATGGTGAGCAGGTTGGATTTGGACTGCTGTTAGTGTGTGTGATGACACCTTTCCAACGTCCGAGCCTATGTGTCTTTGGTGGTGAGGGATTCTCTACGGAGGATAGGTCTGTGGCACACTGGTTATCATAGCTATCGTTGATGAATTGAGAAAAAGATAAAAAAAGATCTGGGTGAAGTTTCCCTGTGCAAAGGTTAGCAAGGAGTTGGATGACAGCTTTGGTTAGTTGTCAAACCAGTCTCTTTATTTCTTTCTGAATTTCACATACCTTGTTTGTATGTATTTCTCTCCTTATTACAACAAAATACTAGTATCTCTGAACGAAAAGTTCAGCTTTTCTTTTTTATACTTCGACTCTTATTTGTTAAAATCAGTTTCAACCTTTACTCTAAAGCATCACAAATGTACCTACAGGGTTCGAGGGTGCAAACAATTCAGGTTCCATTCCATTCCGTTGTCTCGTAGTTTGTAGCATCTTTGAATTCTAGTTGCCTTGTTACTGTAGTATCGCTGGTTATGTCTTTTTTTTAATTTCTTGTTTAACACTCTGTTCGTTTTAAATTATAAGTCGCTTTAACCTTTTTGTTCATCAATTTTGCTATTTATCAAGACATATTATTTATCTATATATATTACAAAATGAATGTATCAAAAAATCAAAGCGATTTATAATTTGGAACGAATGGAGTAAATCCTAGCAGGAGGCAACCCCTCCTGCCTCTTGTTTTCCTTAAAAAAAAAAGTCGGTTCTCACTGTCACATATTGTACAAATATCATTTTATGATTTGTCAGTGAATCCGTGATCTTCAGCCTCCTATCCTTTTTAAATGGTGACGCTTAGTTCAAAATGTACTAATGTATGAAAATAGCACTCCTATGTTTCATGAAACAAAACAACAAATCGTACCTCCACGTAGAGGATCCTCCATGCCCTTTCGATTATTGGCAGCCTTTTCCACCTTTCTCAGCACGATTTCTTCGGTGGGTACTTGTTAACAAAGTCTTCATTCACTTGCAAAGGTATTCCCTCCGTTCAAATTTATAATACGTTTTGGTTTTCAAGGTATATTAATTTTACTGTATGTTTAAACATAGTGTATATCTAAATATATAATAAAATCAATATATTTAGAAATGTTAAAACATCTTATGATTTAGAACAAAGAGTATAGTGTAGGACGTGAGAGATATACGTTGATCACATATAAGAATTATATGGATAGTCTGGCAAACTTATTTGTGCTCAAGTTTTTTTGTCTAGGGGATTGACGCAAGGTGATGAATGAATAAAATAGCTGTTTTTTTATGAGGGGTGATCTAAATAATGATAGTAGTGTCCGGGGAGACTTTTTCGCACCTTAGTTAAGCTAGACGTGGACAAACCTTTGGCTAGGATTGTGAATGTTTTGGTGGGGGCTGGGAAACGAGAGGATTTTTGTGTGAAGTACATGAGAAGATCTCTAGGTTTTGTGCTCTCTAGATCTTGTTCGTACCTAACCTATTTGTTACCTTTCACTTTGTGCATGTTTTGTATGACACTTACTTTTCTAGATTAGTTTAGACTAGTTGATAGACTTGATTCTAAGTTGCTAAACTCTCATATGCTCTAACTTACCCTTTTAACTCTCGTGTGCTCTGACGAAGAAGAGGTTTTATTTTTTTTTAAAAAAAGAGGAAGGTGGGCCTCTTCTTCAGAGCTAGAGCGTGTGCTGCTTCAAGGGCAGTTTGGTTTTTTTTTTGGAAAAGCGCCACCTTACGCGGCCATCTTGGAGGCCAGGTGCGGTGCGTGGTTCGAACCCGTCGGCTGCTTTCCATCCTTGGGAGCTAGCCAAGTGCTCATTGACCTCAATCGCACTTTGGATGGACGAGTTATGACCTTCACAATAAAGCACTATCGGGCTGCCGACGAACCGAATGTTGGACTTTGATGAGCTTGCACTCCAAAATCGGTCTTGTTCATGACATATCCATACACTATCATCATCACCATCATTTCTAAGCACATTTAAAATACCGATATTAGGTAGTAATAAATTCTTAGTTTTATCATTATATAAATATAGGAACGAGCTCACATTGTCTTTAACTTTCATGGGCGTATCCATAGGTGTGAAAGTGCATCTAGCCCTTTAGTGGATTTTGGATGATTGAATGACAACGTGATTAAAGGACTAACCCATTTGCTAAGTGTGGACAGGTAATAGGTTATCTCATAGGTACTTAATGAAAGCAAAAATGATGTATTGTTGTGTAAACAATCTAGTTCAAGCACAAGACAACAATGCAAATGAAATTCATGCAAAGACTTAATTATTGTGGGATTTCCATGTACTATGTGAAAGCAAGCTTGTAAAAATTAATTAATGAGACATAAGGGATTGCATATGGATTGGTCTCATATTTGAAGCTTGCTAAATTGAAATGAAAAAGATAACAATACATGAATGGATGATTCAACACAAGATCTGACTTGATGTCTTGAGATGGTGAAGATAGCAAGGAAAGGCTTCGAGGTACTAAGCAAGGGTGAAGGGCAAGCAACGGCTTGGCGGCCGAAGAACCTAGGTACTAATCAAGCTACGATGACCACGTTTATGTGGAGGATCAAATCACTATTGGAGTGTTTGATGGAAGTGACTTGATACATTTGGGATTATTCAAATTTGATGAATAGAATCAAGTCACATGCTCAAGATGGCTATGCTCAAGTGAAAAGATCAACATCAACATGTTAGCACCCTTACTTAATGAAGATTGGAAGGGACGGCATCAATTCAAAAGAGATCAATTCAAGTGGTATAAATTCATTTTTCCTTTGATCTTGAGTTTAATAGGTATGTCGTACTATTAAGAGGGATGCATCATGTTGATAGATAATGTTTCATAAGTGCTCAAGCCAACCCATGTGAGTTTTGAGTATTTGAGCGACAAAAGAGCTAACTTTATATTTGCTGGTCTGGCAATACCGGACGTGTCCGGTATTTACCCAGCAGTGCTAAAACTATTGTTCTTGGGTTGGTTCGTCGGGAGTTCCGATGTAAGTTGAGAGTTCCGACAGTCGGGAGTCCCGGCAAGGGTCAGGAGTTCCGATGTCTCGCACTTTAACTGGCCTGGAGGGTTCGCTGTCCTTGTCATACCGGACGTGTCCGGTATGCATGACCAGAGGCCAACGGCTAGTTTTCAAAAGCCTTGAGGGTCGGGAGTTCCGACGGTCGGGACACGTGTCGGGAGTTCCGACACCTCACAAATTTCAACTTCAGTTACATGGTTTTCAAAATTGCTGAGGGTCAGGAGTTTCGACGTGAGTCGGGAGTTCCGACGGTCGGGAGTTCCGACATTCATCGGGAGTTCTGATGCCTCACAACTTCACTGTAACTTAGTTACCGTTGGCGCAGTGCAAGTCATACCGGACGTGTCCTGTATTGCAACGGTTATAAAACGACTAGTTTTTCCAAGAGGGCTATAAATACCCCCAAGCCTCCACCTTTGGAGGCTACTGATTCTGCTGATACACACACACGTTTTTGAGCCTTGCCAACTCTCCCAACCCTCTCTTAGTCAGTGATTGATCAAATTTGCCAAATCAAATTGTGGGTTGAGTGAAATTCAAAAAGAGAGCAATCCAACCACTTGAGCACTTGTGCATATTGTCAATCTCGTGATTCGCATTTGTTACTCTTGGACTCTTTGGTCCTAGACGGTTAGGCATCGCCGAAGAACACCCGAGAGCTTGTGGTGTGCCTCGGAAAGTTTATAACGGTCGATTCCGCTGCCTCGGAATCATCTAGTGGAAGGAGAAAAAGGAGTTGGAAAAGACTCCGGCTAGAGTGACCTTCGTGGTACCCTCTAGGGCTGACCTTCGCTGGGTCACCCGCAGCCCCCTCAACGGAGAGTAGGACTCGAACGAGTCCGAACTTTGGTAAAACAAATATCATGTCTCAATTTGCTTTTCATTTGATATTTGTGTTGCTCTAGCTCTTGTGCAGGTTCTCTGTGTTTACTGTCATCTCCAGTAGATACATGCAGTTTGGTTTGAAGATAGAAATCAAAGGGAGCAAGTTTGGGGTTGTTCTGCAGAACATGTGCATACCAGACACGCCCGGTATACCTACCGGACACGTCCGGTATTAGAGCTCAGTGCTGAATTTATTTGATCCTTGCGCTAATCGTTGTGTTGCTGGATTGTGGCTCCTAGATTTATTTAGTATCTTTTACATACTTGTGGCTAACTTGTGAGGGGTGGTATTACTCTTATTTGGAGTTTCCATTTTGGAAACTCCCTTTACTAATTGTTTCCGCATTTAAAGGTGTTAATTTTCAGAAACACCTATTCACCTTCCCTCTAGGCGGCATCCTAGGTCCTTTCAATTGGTATCAAAGCGAGGTTCTCACCTAAAGCTTCACCGCCGTGAGAAAAGGATGTCGACGCCTATCGAGTTGGATCTGGTGCTTCTCCAAAATGATGGTTCAAACTTTCTACCTTGGTCAATACATGTACTCAATGCTTTTAGAGATATTAATCCTCTTGTTGAGCATATTGTGGATGCAAGCATACCTCTTTCTATAGTTGATTGGAGCAACTACAAAAATTTGTCAAAAGAGGAAGAGATATGCGTGCAACTCAATGCTCAAGCTATTAATATTATTTTGAGTACATTGAGTGTAGAGGTTCAAGATGAGGCAATCTTCAATGGACAACCACCTCCGAAGAGTGCTCATCTCATTTGGACTACACTTTTTGATTTATATGGAAAATCCAAATGTGATGATGCACTTGAGATCGAGTCAATGGAAAGTATGTCCATTGTGTCATCATACAGCGATGAAGCCTCACAAGACCTCAAGAGCGCCGAGCCGGAGCAAGAAGTGCAAGCAGCGCATGACCAGCTGTCTGCCTGCACATACCGAACATGTCCGGTATGCCTACCAGACGTGTTTGGTATGGCCGAGGCAGCAGACCAGCAAGCTGCTGTTTGCAACGATGCTCAAGCCTGGTGGCGACCAAGTGATGAGTCAACCTCAGTATCTCATGATACTCATCACTTGTGTCTCATGGCCAAGAAAAGCAAGAAAAAGAGTAACAAGAAAGATCAAGAAAAGGAGAAAGCACAAGTAGATGATCAAGATGAGAGTGATGTTGAAGTTGAAGACAACTACAACCTTGATCATCTCAACCGCAAAGACAAGTTCATCATCATGAAGATAGTTGAAAAGAATGATGAGCTTGAAGAAGAGATTGAGAAGCAAGAGCAATCACTTCAAAAGCAAGAATTGTTTCTCATCTCTAAGATAGAAGAACTAAAGGCTCTAAGTGAAAGGTATAAAAAATTATCAATTGAGCATGCTTTAGTTACTAAATCCTCTTCTAGTGTTTCACAACTAGAGAAGGAAAGCTTGGAGCTCAAGGCAAGGCTAGATGAACTATCAAGCAAGTATAATGTGCTACAAGCAAACTATGTTCATCTAAAGTGCTCTCATGAGGAAGTAGTAGAATCAAGCTTCATGCTTGAGGTAGCTCATGAGGTTATGATCACCTCAGTAAAATTTTCTCAACCTCTTACACATTCACTCACTAGTACACCATCTCAATTAAATATTTCTTGTACTAATGAGTGTGCTCCTCAAGCAAGCCAATCTTCGATTGAGCTAAATCTTATAGAAAACATAGAGCTCAAAGAAGAAGAGCAAAGATTAAAGAAAGATGTGATTCGGTTGAAGGGTAAGGAGAAAGCACAACCTTCTCAAGATAACCATGATAACATGGTGAAGAAGCTTGAGAAGGGTTCAAACCTTGCTTCCTCCAAAGCTCAACAAAAGAATCACATCTCAAGCAAGGCCAACACAACCAAGAGCAAGAAACATGGAAAAAGGATGTGCTATGGTTGTGGATTGTATGGACATGAGTGGGCTATGTGTCCACACAAGAGTTGGGCCAACAAGGTTGAAGCCACCAATCAAAAGGCTTCTACCAAGGAGGCCAAGCAAATGAAGTGTGATGGACAAAGTGCTTGTCTCATGAGCAAGAAATTAGGGCATCCTACCGAGAAATGCCCAATGTACAAAGAGACAAGAAAGGAAGCCCAAGTTGCAACAAGAAGATGCTATGGATGCAATGAGTTGGGCCATAAAGTTGATAGATGTACATACAAGCAAAACAAGCATAAAGCAAACAAAGGTCGCATATGCTATGCTTGTAAAAGAAAGGGGCATCTAAGCTATGAATACCCAAATGGTAACTCACCTAAGCCGAACACATTTGTTTATAATGATATGCTTAGGAAGGCCACAAATGGAGTTAGCATTAGCAAGGTGATGTGTTCACCACAAACTAGTGCTAAAGCTATTTGGGTGCCTAAGCACTTGTTGACTAACTCAAAAGGACCCAACAAGAGTTGGGTACCAAAGTGTGCTTAGGTTAATGATGTAGGTACTTGGTGATGAGATGAAGGCTTCGGGGTGGTTGAGCAAGCAATTTGACAATATTCACTCAATCTATCAACCAATTCTTATCATAATCCCTTATATGGTTGACCCGAAGATAATTCAATGAACATATCATATATTTCATCCTCACCATTGGTAACAAGTACCTAAACCTTTTAGGATAGTCACTTTGTTCGTTTCGTGTTCTATAGTTCACAAATAGGTACATTTGTGAAATAATGAAAGTGGCTAATTAGATTCAATTAAAAAGAATTTTACTTTGCCATATGATGCTTTTAACAGTTCTCTAGTAAACCAATTCATTTGCTGAGATGCAAGTTTACAATAAATACTAGAGCTAAATGAAGAATCATAAACAACGAATTAATTGGTTCTGTCCTGCACCTATTGGACGTGTCCGGTATTACTATCGGACGTGTCCGATATGGCCAGGGACAGAAAGTAAGTGTTTCTGTTATGAGTATTCCAGACGTGTCTAGTATACCTACCGGACGTGTCCGGTATTGTAGGAACTAGAACACTGATAGGATTACAACTGCATCTTTGATCCGTATATTTTTATATATCCTCAACTTACTCAGAAGCTTATGTTTTATCAAAACTAAGTGGATTGTGAGCATCTCTTGAACTCAATTGTAAATATGACAATTTTATTAGGTTTATGGTCAAAATGGAAAATTGGCTCTCAGTTTCTTAATAGAATAAAAGTGCTTGTTGAAAGTCATTCAAATTACTTGAAGCACTTATTTAGGGGGAGCTAAATTTCTATTTTGCACCATTGTGGACTAACAAATTTATCTAGCATTCTTTGTAGTTCTTTGGATGAAAATGTATCTAGCATGATTATTTGGCAATTGAGGTCAACATAAAGATCATCATGCTATTTATCTTCTTAGTGGTATTCTTGTGGGCTCAAGGCAAAGGTATGTGTTTACATACATATATTGTAAGTGCATCTAAGGCCCTTTATATGTTAGAATGTGCATTTGTGTGACATAGGAGAGATGTTTTTCAAAACCCATAACTAGCATGTGTAGGTGGTGTGAATTTGAAAAACTATCTGAATCTTGGTCTTTGTGACCTAGCCTTGTCATGTGATGATTATAGCTCTCCTTGATTGTTTGATTGGCTAATCACACATGACATGGCTTTCTTAAGTCCACAATCTACTATGTCTCACTCTATCTCTCTTAAGTAAGCGAAATCTTGTTCATGCCAAATATTTGGAAAAAGGATAAATCATTTCATGGCATTGGATAAGGAAAGTGATGATACTCGGTTTGGATCAAGATTATATACCTTTTTGGACTGAGAAATAACAAAAAATGGGATTGGAAGAGAGAAAACACTTTTTGGAATCATTTGGGCCAGCCCGCGTATACCGGACGTGTTCGATATGCTACCGGATGTGTCCGGTATGAGCGGGACTATAAAACTGAGCGTACCTCTTCGGCCTAGTTCTATGGCCTAGTCTTTCTTTTCATCCCTTTGCCTAGCAGCGCCGCCGCTCTCCCCGCACTTGCCCTCACCGTCGGCCGTGCCTCCTCGCCCTCGCTCTTCCTTGCCTCCTCGTTGCGAGCCCTCTATCCTTCGGCTCTCCCTCATCCACTGCCGCAACAATGGGGTGTTGGCTCTCTACTGGACCCATTGCCGCTCCATTGTCATCTTTGTTCACACCAAGCAAGGAGAAGGAAGAAGGGGAGAAGGAAGAAGGATTGGAGTACACCTACAGCAAGGATCAAGGATCTACACCGCAGATTTGAAATCGATTTTGTGTTCTTCTTTCTAGGGCAACTGACATGAGTGGAAGATAGGAGCCCAGATCCAAGCACAAGCATGATCCAGCACTAGAGAAGTATAAGAAGGTGAGACAGGAAATGCATCTAGGATTCAAGCCGACCAGCAGGAGGTCTACCAGGGCTGCCTCTAGTGTAGCACCTCAGTATGCAGAGGGGTCGGGGAGCTCTTCTTCTGACACTGACACTGATGAGTTCAAAGTGGAGTCTAGAGAAGAAAGAAAGAGGAAGAGCACTGACAGAGGATCAGATGGTGATAGCTCAGATGAGGAGCGGGAGATTGAGGAGGAGCCAGTTCCTCCTGTTCAGCACCAGCCTGGTCAGGGTATGCATTATGGACTTCTTGAGACACGTCTGCCCAATGTGCCCTCCTATATTCCCAGAGTTGACTATAGGGGAAAGGGTATGACCAAGAAAGCTAGAGATGAGCGAAGGGTTGATCCGAGAGGCTTACCTAAGGTTCAGTATGATCACCGCTTCCAGACAGCTTTTCACCTAGACTTCTACTCTAGTGTGATTCTCACCAGGAACCCAGTTATTGCCAGGTCTCAGTGGATTGACTGGCAGTATGTTAGAGAGTTGTAGAAGGCCTCAGTTGATCATGCCATTGCTATTTGCCAGTGCACTGGGGTTTATGAGATCATGGAGTTCCATCATGATTAGAACACAGAGGTAGTAGCTCAGTTCTATGCTACTTTGTTCATTGAGGAGGATGAGAGGCGGATGCACTGGATGCTTGAGGGCCAGTGGTATAGTGTTGACTATGATGTATTTGCTGCCCAGCTTGGCTTCTCAAAGGATGATCTCCAGAGGGACATGATTCACACCGAGCAGGTGTTATCCCCTGAGCAACTTGCCTATATGTATCCACCAGGAGGTGAGAGAGGAGTAGTAGGGAAGGTTCTAGGTCATTACCCTACTTACAGATACCTAGATAGGATGTTTAGGAAGACCATCGACTACAAGGGTGGAGACAAGGGCAACATTGTTGATTATTCCAGGAACCTACTCCATAGGATGGCACCTGATGCTCGGCCCTTTAGCGTATTTGACTTCATTTGGTTCGAAATCAGGAGTGTGGGAGAGAGGCCCCTCAAGGGCTGTGGTTTTGCTCCTTATATCATGTATATGATTGAGTAGGTGATAGGGCACACGTTCGAGTATGATAAGATTCATAAGGCCCTAAAGATTGTTGCAGATCTGCCTGAGACAGGGTTACCTCTAGCAGGGCCTAGAGGAGCAGCAGTAGCACCAGAGGCAGATACACCTAGGAGTGGTGCACTAGTAGGAGCTTCACCTCCACCACGAGCTCCTTCACATTCTACTTCACACCGTGGTAGTCCTCCCTCGCCTATCCGTAGGCTCTTCAGCTCCATATTTGGGATGTGTCGGGACATCCAGACCCGACAGCAGAAGGAGAGGGAGGCTAGGAGGAAGGATACTCAAACCTTGAAGCAAATTGCTTCTAGACTTGAGCTTGATCCTCCTAGGTCTCCACTATCAGATGAGGCAGCTAGTGAGCCTGAGATAGAGGAGCAGCAGCAGGCCAGATATGATAGAGAGTATGTTGAGTTCATTCAGTGACAGCAGCAGCAGGCACCTGAGCACCCTGACACTCTACCATTTCAGGCTTGTATGCCTACTCACTCTCAGCCATGTCCTAGCACTACAGACGACCTTGCTTTAGATTGGTGGAGTGACCTGATAGGTGGTGGCGGCTACTATGGGTCTGGTGGCTATGACCCATCTGGTGTGGGTGGTTCTCGTCCAGCTAGTGTTACACGCTCAGATGATGAGGATGCTGGTAGGGATGATGATGATGATGATGATGAGTGATCTTAGCTTTCAGTGATAGCTTGTAGCCCCTTTGTCCTTAGTATGTCATTGTTGGACCTTTATGGTGATAGATGACAAAGGGGGAGAGAGACTGATTAAAGCTTCAGGATAGTTTCATTTGCTTATCTTTGTACCTGAAGATATGTACTGCAAGCTATAGTTTCTTGTTTTTGAGCTTCATTGATGTATCTTGGATTTGAGATAGATTATATCATGTGAGAGATGAGACTTTCTTATGCTTTATATATGTATCTCTTGAGATAGATTGTATCATGTGAGAGATGAGACTTTCTTATGCTTTATCTATGTATCTTTTGAGACATGATCTTTATTTATATATTAGTGGCTTATGGACTTGAGAAAATGTGTAATGAGTGCTATGTGTGAATTACATGTGTTATATTTATTTTCATAAGGACCATGCATGCTAGAATGAAAATATTTGATGTGATGCCTTTATATTTACTCTTATGTGATATATCTTGTCATATGCATCACGGTTTCACTTTGTCACACACACATGCACCCCACAGATGCAATGATTTAGGGGGAGTCTCCTATATATTTTAGTATTGCAATTGACATTTGAGGTCATTTTGTGAATTCTAATCATAAGCACATATTAAGGGGGAGCCTCTCATAAATCATTGAACCCAAAAGTTTAAATGTTTATATCATTTTGTAAGCTTTAATCAAGTTGTCATCAATCACCAAAAAGGGGGAGATTGAAAGTGCATCTAGCCCTTTAGTGGGTTTTGGATGATTGAATGACAACGTGATTAAAGGACTAACCCGTTTGCTAAGTGTGGACAGGTAATAGGTTATCTCACAGGTACTTAATGAAAGCCAAAATGATGTATTGTTGTGTAAACAATCTAGTTCAAGCATAAGACAACAATGCAAATGAAATTTATGCAAATGCTTAATTATTGTGGGATTTTCATGTACTATGTGAAAGCAAGCTTGTAAGAATTAATTAATGAGACATAAGGGATTGCATATGGATTGGTCTCATATTTAAAGCTTGCTAAATTGAAATGAAAAAGATAACAATACATGAATGGATGATTCAACACAAGATGTGACTTGATGGCTTGAGATGGTGAAGATAGCAAGGAAAGGCTTCGAGGTACTAAGCAAGGGTGAAGGGCAAGCGATGGTTTGGCGGCCGAAGAACCTAGCTAGGGTGAAGAAGAAAGTACTTGCATTTAGTTGAGGTACTAATCAAGCTATGATGACCACGTTTATGTGGAGGATCAAATCACTATTGGAGTGTTTGATGGAAGTGACTTGATACATTTGGGATTATTCAAATTTGATGAATGGAATCAAGTCACATGCTCAAGATGGCTATGCTCAAGTGAAAAGATCAACATCAACATGTTAGCACCCTTACTTGATGAAGATTGGAAGGGACGGCATCAATTCAAAAGAGATCAACTCAAGTGGTATAAATTCATTTTTCCTTTGATCTTGAGTTTAATAGGTATGCCGTACTATTAAGAGGGATGCATCATGTTGATAGATAATGTTTCATAAGTGCTCAAGCCAACCCATGTGAGTTTTGAGTATTTGAGCGACAAAAGAGCTAACTTTATGTTTGCTGGTCTGGCAATACCGGACGTGTCCGGTATTGATACCGGACGTGTCCGGTATTTACCCAGCAGTGCTAAAACTGTTGTTCTCGGGTTGGTTCATCGGGAGTTCCGACGTAAGTCGGGAGTTCCGACGGTCAGGAGTCCCGGCAAGGGTCGAGAGTTCCGACGTCTCGCAGTTTAACTGACCTAGAGGGTTTGCTGTCCTGGTCGTACCGAACGTGTCCGGTATGCATGACCAGAGGCCAACGACTAGTTTTCAAAAGCCTTAAGGGTCGGGAGTTCCGATGTGAGTCGGGAGTTCCGACATGTGTCGAGGTTCCGACACCTCACAAATTTCAACTTCAGTTACATGGTTTTCAAAATTGCTGAGGGTTGGGAGTTTCGACGTGAGTCGGGAGTTTTGGCATTCATCAGGAGTTCCGACGTCTCACAACTTCACTGTAACTTAGTTACCATTGGCGCGGTGCAAGTCATACCGGACGTGTCCGGTATTGCAACGGCTATAAAACAGCTAGTTTTTCCAAGGGGGCTATAAATACCCCCAAGCCTCCACCTTTGGAGGCTACTAATTCTGCTGATACACACACACGTTTTTGAGCCTTGCCAACTCTCCCGACCCTATCTTAGTGAGTGATTGATCAAATTTGCCAAATCAAATTATGGGTTGAGTGAAATTCAAAAAGAGAGCAATCCAACCACTTGAGCACTTGTGCATATTGTCAATCTCATGATTCACATTTGTTACTCTTCGACTCTTTGGTCCTAGACGGTTAGGCGTCGCCGAAGAGCACCCGAGAGCTTGTGGTGTGCCTCGGAAAGTTTGTAACGGTCGATTCCGCCGCCTCGGAATCATCTAGTGGAAGGAGGAAAAGGAGTTGGAAAAGACTCCGGCTAGAGTGACCTTCGTGGTACCCTCTAGGGCTGACCTTCGCTGGGTCACCCGCAGCCCCCTCAACGGAGAGTAGGACTCGAACGAGTCCAAACTTCGGGAAAACAAATATCGTGTCTCAATTTGCTTTTCATTCGATATTTGTGTTGCTCTAGCTCTTGTGCAGGTTCTCTGTGTTTACTGTCATCTGCAGTAGATACATGCAGTTTGGTTTGAAGATAGAAATCGAAGGGAGCAAGTTTGGGGCTATTCTGCAGAACACGTGCATACCGGACACGCCCGATATACCTGTCGGACACGTCCGGTATTAGAGCTCAGTGCTGAATTTATTTGATCCTTGCGCTAATCATTGTGTTGCTGGATTGTGGCTCCTAGATTTATTTAGTATCTTTTACATACTCTGTGGCTAACTTGTGAGGGGTGGTATTACTCTTATTTGGAGTTTCCATTTTGGAAACTCCCTTTACTAATTGTTTCCGCATTTAAAGGTGTTAATTTTCATAAACGCCTATTCACCCCCCCTTTAGGCGGCATCCTAGGTCCTTTCAAGGTGTCATGTCCTCATCAATTTGCCTAAATGATCTATAGAATTAGACGTTGTTTGTTTATGTTCAGTTTGATTGTCGGGAAAGACTTGAGATATAATGTTACTATACTATGTAAGGGGCAAAGATGTGAGTTTTTATCATTGATTGAAAATAAGTATCTAAACTGTATGTCTCACTTGTGAGTTGGCCGTTCTCTTGCCATTTCTCTATCCACTGTTGAGAAGGTGAATGATTGAAGATGTTATGCAGATTAAATTAGCACAATGATACTTGTCTTGGTCGTATCATTCTCGATGAATTCTTCAATAGTTAGGAACCATGACTCAGAATTTCGAGTTTACCATTGTGGAAAAGGATCCAAGTTTTGGTTCGATGTCTCGGACAAAATTATTTTTATGTTCATTCCTAAAAAAATGTATGAATATGATGTAATCTCTCGCCCTGTTCGCTTGAACTTATCAGTCATGGTACAATATTTTTTCTCTCACAACAAATCAGCTTCATCCAGGTTCTAACAACTCTGCACCAGTGCACCACTAGCAGGTCCTCAGTGGTTAGGCAGACACTATATGCTGATGATGAGACGAACTAGCCAAATAGGGGCGGAGCTAGAGCAAATCCGAGGAGGATGCGCTTGCCTTGTGGATGCAAATGTTTTGTGACATATGGGAGTAAATATGGTGAAAATTTAACTCTTATTACTATTTTTTTCTCTGGGTGCAGCACTCAAATGACTATAGATCCGCCCATGTACCCAAACATGTGCGTAGTATAGTTACTAGTCCGTAGTCCGCAGTACATGTACATCGGTCACTGTCGAACACTGGAAGAGAGTGATCGACGACCTTGGTGAGTCGTACCATAGGCTCAGCATTGATGGATCATGGATGGATGCACCGTGCCGCGAGCGCATTGTAACCATGTGGATCGAATAGTAACCACAAGAAGAAGCATTCGAATTCAGAACACCGAGCTGAGGCAGGAGTGCCTCCATTTTGCCGGTCGTTATACTCCACCACCGCCACCTGAACACTAGTACAGAAACAATTTTACTCCTGGTTGGGAAACCCCTTAAGTCCTGGTTTTCTAACCGAAAGCATGAATCTAGGACTAAAGGGTCTCTCCTTTAGTCCCGGCTTCTCGTCCGAGACTAAAGGTGGCCACGTGGGGTGACCCTTTAGTCCCGGTTGGTATTACCAACTGGGACTAAAGGTTTCCTTTTTTTCTTTTTTTGTTTCTATTTTCAATTGATGATTCATTTTGATTTTCGAATAGGTTTTCGAATACGCATTCTATGCTGCTAGTAATATACATATTCTACACGTTTATAATGTTCGAACATTTTGTACAAACTAAAGTATGAAACTAACGTAAATATTACATGCATATACATATATTGTACGTTATTTTATGTACATATATATAATATATATATATATATATATTACAAATAAAGCTTGCATTGTATATTCTATCATATCCTTGGGATAACAAATTCACTCCATCTGGTTTGGCTTCCATGTTTCGTTGACGTCATTGTAGAACTCGCCAGCGAGGTTGAGGACCTTGTCATTAAGAAATCCTACTATGGTCTCTTGAATTGCTTTCAGTTAGTCACGTCATATGACTTTTTCCTTCAACCATAGAGTCTTCAATAAAAGTTAAAGAAAAAGTATTAATATATATATATATGTGTGTGTGTGTGTTGGTCACGTGATTACTTATATATGAGAAACAAAAGAAATTGTGAATATATGAATATATTTATATAACGTACTTTAAGGATCTCTTTAGGAGTTCTTTTTGCGTACGTCATGATGAACTCGCAAACATAGTATCCGTAGTAGTTGTTCCCCTGTTCTTGCCTCAGAACCCACTTTTACGAGAAAAAAGATCCGGTGAATTGAAAGCATGCATGGTGTTAATTGAATTATATATATATATAAATATAAATGTAGCTAGTACTTACTTTGTGTGCGATTACATCCAGTGGCGCTTTGCAATGTTTCATGTGGTGTTCCTCAATGAAACTTTTCCAAACACTGCGCCCAATAAAATAAAAAATTAATTTGGCCTTTAATAATTGTTGCAGTTAAGAGATCGGGGTATATATAGTTGCTAGAGAGACCAAATTACCCTTGAATAATATCTATCATGTCTTGATACTCTGTTTGCTCTTTTCTTAATGAATCTAAGATGCTCAACCGACTATTGGCCATATCGATGACCATCAATATCCAGTGATTGATGCATATGTTTTTATACACAAATATGATCGACATTAACTAGAGTCAACATATATATATGGGAGATAGCTTAGCTAGTAAGCAAATAATTGAACAAATGTCCATATGATTGACATTAATTATTTAACACTCACTTGAAGTTGTAGAGGAAGAGTATGTTCTTGTTTTGTTGGTTCACTAAGAACCTCATGAGATTTTTCTCGAGTTTGGCTTTCCATTGAGGCGAGGGTTAGGGTGTTTGAATATGATATTTGGATCAATGAAACCAACATCATTATCATTTCTCTTTCTGAGTTCTGTCATCTCATATCTGCATATATAAAAATATAGTGTGAGGATATATAATTTATATATATACATGTAGCTTTATATATATACACTTTAATAGTAGAAAATAATCACACTTACAGACAATAGCAGCTAATGAGACTTTTGTCGAGAGAGTCCAGGTGGCATAGTTGGTGTAATTCTACAAACTTGACATATATAACGTTATCACCATGGAAGTAATGTTGGTTTCTAACTCTGACAGGAACAAAGGCCTCTCTCCGTTCACACGCCGCCATGTACCACTTGTTTAGCAGTTACATTTGCGTACCCAGTTCACCTAAGGCCTCAGGGTTGTATAGACTCTTTCCATGTTCAAATTTCTTCCAAGGATCCACTTTCAGAGCAGATGGTCCTTCAGCGAGCATTTGGGCAAGGTCCAAACCAGTTTTCTCGTAAAACCGAGCCAGCTCCTCAAAATCGATGTCTAAGTCTAAGTTCGAACCATATTTATTACGAACGACAAGAGGGGGGACTGATTGTTGCGATTGTTGTCCGAGTTATGCAACACCTTTCTCTGGTCTAGCCTTTTTCTATGCTGCCTAAATGACTTGGTGAGAGAGCGGTCGTAGTCCGATTTTGGCAGGGTCTTTTGAGATTTCTGCTTTTTCTGGTCCACCTTCTTTCTTAGAAGATCTGGAGGTAGGTAGAAGTACGGTTTCTTCGAGTTCTCCCTTGCTTCTCGTTGTTTTTTCACTTTTTTGAAGAAACTGTCCACACCTTTTTGTGCTACAGCATTTAATTCCTTTTCACTTTTCTCGTAAGACAGTTTTTGGAGAATAACTAGATTATATGTGGCTTTCTTCTTTGCCGGCTGGTGGGCCAATGGCTTCATTTGTGGGGCGGACCTCTTAGGAGCTGGCTTCTTCTTAGTCATCAAGGGAGGCGGGGAAGGCGTTGGAGACCTCCTTGGAGGTGTTGGAGACCTCCTTGGAGGTGGCAGCGTTGCCACCTGATTTCCTAGAGCACTATGATGATCTGGAGATTGAATAATTGGACTTAGGTTGGCGAAGACCCTACTGTGTGAGTACAAAAAGAATAATTAGGTATAAGAAATTGTTATTTTTAATCATGCATGTCAATAGAAAATTATTGAAAAAATTTTTGTTCCCTTTTGTCCACACCTATTGTCTGGCAATTGAGGAAGCGGCGGCGGACTAGAGACCCCAGGAATAATGATGTAGCGCTTGCGCCATAGTATGAATGTCTTCTCTGCTTCTTCTAGAGTCTTCTCCCCATCACC
The DNA here is from genome assembly GCF_019320115.1 of Miscanthus floridulus. Taxonomy (NCBI): domain Eukaryota; kingdom Viridiplantae; phylum Streptophyta; class Magnoliopsida; order Poales; family Poaceae; genus Miscanthus; species Miscanthus floridulus. Next base: position 17,617,259 of record NC_089581.1, read on the forward strand.
TCCTGGAATGTCAAGAGCCAGATCACTAAAACCTTTGTTAACTCTATCCACTGAGACGCTAACATATCCAGGTGGTATTATTGCCCCATGGATTCTTGGTGTCTTGGTAGGATCTAGAGGAGAAAAAACACCAAGAGTCACCACGATTGTGGCATTCTCTTTTGGAATATGTAGCTCACATGATGTAAACGGTGCAGTGATGTCATCCACAGGGAAACGTAGCATTACGTTATCTTGATTTGGCAACTCCGTAGAAGCGCAGCTGCTTTTCAACTAATCAGGGGGGCTAATATTAATGTTGATTCCTACATCTGATGCCTGCCTTTGGGCACTCATTGCTATTTGCACTTGCTTTATGATTTTGTCTTGCATTCTAGCTTGTATGTTTTTTCGCGCTCTTGTGCTTGAAGCAACGCCTCCCGTGACTCACGAACATATTCCTCCAACCTATTGATCTGCGCTGCTTCCTCATCCTTCCTTCTCTGCTGGCTTCTGTAGGTATCTCTGTCGTTAGGGAAACCATGCTCCCAAGAAATGTTCCATCCTAAACCTCTTGTTCAGCCACTGTGTTCAGTAGTACCGATGGCATATGTCAGTTTATCCTTCTCTCTATTGGACCTGAACGCACCAATAGCTTTAGCTCGTAGAGCATAAGATAATCTTTGTGTTGCTCTTTCGAGTTTTGGGCCACGAACCAGCTTCCCGGTCTCTAGGTCCAGTCTTCCCCTATGAGCGAAAAACCAATTCTTCACGCGTTTGGGCCAATTGAGTGATTCTGGTGTGATACCCTTGGCAAGAATGTCCGCTTCCATTTTTTTCTACTTGGGAATGGCAGTCGCGTAGCCACCTGATCCCATGCCATGGTGGTATACCTTCTGTCGAGCATTCTCTTGGTTCCTTCTCACCCGTTCCTCACCCTCTTCCGATGTCTTATACTGTACAAAATCATTCTAGTAGGGCCTCAACTTCACGAGCGGGCCACTAGTATTGAAATTCGGCGTTAGGTTCTTCTTGACATATTTTGTGTATAGGGATTTCTTTCAAGTCTGGAATTGTGTGGCCATCTTCTTCATAGCCCACTTTCGAACTAGCTCCTTCAATTCATCATCGTTGATATCATCATAATCATCCGCTTGCAACGTGAAATGTTGAAGGATATCATCCCAAATTAAATTCTTATCAAGATCTAAGACAAAACTAACATGAGGCTCGTTGATCTTTTGCTTCCATTCACAGGCACTGATCGGAAGTCTATCCCTTATAAGGTACCCATAGTGTTGCATGAATTTCCTTGCATGTGGACCAAGTGGTTCGCCTGTCTTGATATTGAATTCCGATATTATGTAGCGCCCCTCTAATGGCTTTTTTGGGCCTCGAATATTTTTGCTTTTCGCTGTTGCGGTCGTCGATCAAGAGGGCTACGTATAAAAAAGAATAAATAAATATCATGTGTACACATAATAGATGATAGATATTCAAATATATATAAATATATATACCTCGCCAGTATTTTCTTGCACAATATTTTCTTGGTTTTCTTCAAGAGCCAGGTATTGACTCCCGTCATCTACATCCTGCTGGTCACCATCGGCAAATTGAATGCCGGTGTTGATAATATTCATCATTTCTTCATCCATGTTGTCTCTCGGGGCAGCCATCTAGCTTTTACTCCACTAGATATATCTATAAAAATAAAACATGTTTCAATAAATAACCATCCGTACTAGTTGACCTTGCTTATGTGATCATCTCGGCGAGCATTTCTCCACCGGACGGCACCGTACTTAGCCAAGAAGAGCTCCGATTCTATGAGGAAGGGAACATGGTCTTCCACGACTGTTGCCGCTCTCCCTCATAGAATCAAAGCTCCTCCTTGATGTCCGTTACCGCTCGGCAGAGAACATGCTCGTCGAGATGAACACGATCCGCAAATTCAACTAATACGGATGTTGCCACTTTGATATGTTGAATTATTGGCACTTATTTATGTTAATTGTTAAACAATTTCAATTTATGCATAAATTCTATGAATTTATGAAATCATGCTCAAATATGTGTTCTATATTTGCTACATATTATAAATTAGAACTGTATGGTGTTATACAGGCCAAATATTAGGCTTTAGGAGTTTAGGTTGTTAACAAAATGAACAACCTATCACGCAGGCTCAAAAATACTAGGTCATAGTTCAATTGGTCAGAATCTTTGTGGTGAAACATGTCCATATAGTTTGAGTCTCAGCATGAATGCTAGTATTTGTGGTTAATTATTTTTTAATGGTAAACAACATACCCAACAACGAGATAACTTTGGTTCTTTCGTTAATTTTAAGATATGTTAGCTTAGCACCTTGGAGATACTAAGATATGGTTTCTATGTACTTATTCATCAGATGCGTGCAATTACATACATATAGTTGTCTACGTTTATACCGTTCTTTAAAAAACAACATGAACTAAGAATGCAACTTTTTAGAATGTTAGTGCATCTAGCAACGCATTGTCAATTGTCATTGCGTTGCATTGCACCTCGGACCGCAGCAACACAACGAAAACTGTCAGGCCGGCTGTTCGGGCTCCTATTCTACGAACGAAGTGCACAAGACAGCAATGCAACCGCAAAACCATGACCGGCAGAGCTGAACGACGACTGACGCCTGCCTGGCGCTCTTGATGGAAACAAGCCGCACCGCTGGGCACCGCAGCCGTGTGGAGTCGGCAGCACAAGTTCTCTGCCGTCCCGCACGTCGTGTTTTACAGAAACTCAAACACGATCAAACATACAATGCTACTAATAAGCACATACAAGAGAAACTAATTACAAGGCTCGACCGCGCTTTGGTGAGGCAGCGCGCGTGGGGAAGGCTCGGGTGACCTCCGGGGAGGTAGCACGGGGAAGGCTCAGCCGCCCTCTGGTGAGGTAGCGCGCCCGAGGAAGGCTCGGGCGAGCTTCGGTGAGGCAGCGCGGTGAAGGCTCGGCACGCTCCGGTGAGCACGAGCGAGGTGGGGGCCGGGGACGAGGATGATGAAAGGTCCTAATGGCTAGAGGGGGGTGAATAGCCTAATAAAAATTTCTACAACAACACTTAACAAAATGGTTAGACAATTATGAGACGAAGCAAGTGTTGCGCTAGCCTACTCAAAATGCAAGCCACCTACCACAATTCTAGTTTAGATAGTGTATATTCACACAAAAGCTATGACACTACCCTATGTTAGTGTGCTCTCAAAGGCTAACTAAAGAGCCACACCAATCAAGCAAGCAAGCTCTCACAACTAGCTACACTAAAGAGCTTGTCAACTAGTTTGCGGTAAAGTAAAGAGAGTGATCAAGAAGGTTATACCGCCATGTAGATGAAGAAACCTATCAATCACAAGGATGAATAACAATGAAGACCAATCACCTCGGAATCAATGATGAACACAATGATTTTTTACTGAGGTTCACTTGCTTGCCGGCAAGCTAGTCCTCGTTGTGGCGATTCACTCACTTGGAGGTTCACGCGCTAATTGGCTTCACACACCAAACCCTCAATAGGGTGCCACACAACCAACACAAGATGAGGATCACACAAGCCATGAGCAATCCACTAGAGTACCTTTTGGTGCTCCACCGGGGAAAAGTCAAGAACCCCTCACAATCACCACGATTGGAGCCGGAGACAATCACCAACCTCCGCTCAACGATCCTCGCTGCTCCAAGCCATCTAGGTGGTGGCAACCACCAAGAGTAACAAGCGAATCCCGCAGCAAAACACAAACATCAAGTGCCTCTAGATGCAAACACTCAAGCAATGCACTTGGATTCACTCCCAATCTCACTATGATGATGAATCAATGATGGAGATGAGTGGGAGGGCTTTGGCTAAGCTCACAAGGTTGCTATGTCAATGAAAAATGGCCAAAGGTTATAGCTAGAGCTGGCCATGGGGCTTTAAATAGAAGCCCCCATGAAATAGAGCTGTTGGCTCAAAAACGTGGGCTGACTGCGCATCGATCGGACGCTCCGGTCCAATCGACCGGACACAGCACCGGACGCTCCGGTCGTGAATACCGGACGTGCCCGGTAGGTCAACTGGATGCGTTCGGTCTCTCCTAGATCACCACGTGTCTAGTTCAAGACAAGGTAGCCGTTGCAGCCCATACTTTCATGCGATCGAACGCTCAGACCGGACGCAAAACTATGAATGACCGGACGCTGAGCCACCGAGTCCGGTCGAGTCTAGTAAGCCACCAGGCCGACTGGACGCGTCTCTTAGAAAACGACCGAACGTTGAGCCTCAGCGTCCGGTGGAGTACAGTAAGCATCCATGCTCGACCGGACGCATCCGGTGATACCAGACCGGACACAGCCAGCGTCCGATCGACTATACTACCGAACACTGTGTTTGCTGATTCACACCGGACGTGTTTGGTGTGGCGACCGGACGCGTCCAGTCATGGAGTTTGTCGCCAAATACCGGACGTGTCCGATCACCATACCGGATGCGTCTGGTCACTCTATAACCAGCGCGGCTAACTCCTCTTCGACTCTATCTTCTTCACCCTTGCTCAAATGTGCCAACCACCAAGTGTATCACCTTGTGCACATGTGTTAGCATATTTTCACAAACATTTTCAAGGGTGTTAGCACTCCACTAGATCCTAAATGCATATGCAATGAGTTAGAGCATCTAGTGGCACTTTGATAACCGCATTCCGATATGAGTTTTACCCCTCTTAATAGTACGGCTATCAAACCTAAATATGATCACACTCTGTAAGTGTCTTGATCACCAAAACAAAATAGCTCCTATGGTTTATACCTTTGCCTTAAGCTTTTTATTTTTCTCTTTCTTCTTCCCAAGTCCAAGCACTTGATCATCATCATGGCATCATCATCATGTTATGATCTTCATTTGCTTCACCACTTGGAATGTGCTACCTATCTCATGATCACTTGATAAACTAAGTTAGCACTTAGGGTTTCATCAATTCACCAAAACCAAACTAGAGCTTTTAGACGGCGTGCGCTCCAGTGAGGACGAGCGAGGCGCGCTGGCCGGCCGGAGAAGAAGCGCGCTGGCCGACTGGAGAAGAGACACGCTGATGAGGCAAGGCTAGGGTGGTCGCCTAGGAGCGGCGGCACTGCTGGATCGATCTGGTGGAGAAGATGAGGCGACGGCATGGCGGAGACAGAGAGGAAGAGAACTAGGGCATGGTTTATAAAGGGATACCTTTAGTCCTGGTTGGGGATACCAACCGGGACTAAAGAATCTTTAGTCCCGGGCTATTATTAGAACCAGGACTAAAGGTCTGAGCTTTAGTCCCGGGTGTACCCATGACCTGGGAGTAAAGAGGGATCTGTCCCGGCTAGTGGATACACCCGGGACTAAAGCTCCACCTTTAGTCCCGGGTGGTTGATCCACCCGGGAGTAAAGGGGGAGCTGCAGTTGGCTTTCTCCAATTACCATAAGTTTTTTCCTTTTTTATATATTTCTTTTATATAAATATGCAGAGAGTTATTAATTGCCTAATAAATAAAATTTTATCCAAAAAAATTATAAAAAAATTCTTGGACTTGGTTTTGCATTATTATACGCAACAAAAATTTATAAACTAAACTCTTTTGTTTTACTATATAAATATTTGACATAGTGTAAATAATAATTATAGTTTACACTATGCAAAAATATACTACTTAATTAAAATCATTAAAACTATTGTTTTTCAACAGGAAATTAGTTTTCACATCTTATTAACGTTCATCATTTGTTTTTTCATCACACATTCTCCACGGGAAATCCACCGTCTAGCAGAAAATTCATTTAAACCGTAGAAAATATGAAAACACGACAATAAAATCTGAAGTCACAATTATTACATAATAGGTCTAATACATCACTATATATATCAAGCTGGCATAGTAGTGAACTTCTTCTTAACATATATCCCTTGGTTATGATCGCGCCGTAACCATAGAGTGTCCTCATCATTTAGCTGGATGCTTGGGTCTTTGTTCACTGTGAAGGGTGGAATTCGGTCATCCTTTTTATAATCTTCTGATATGTCTGACTTATCTTTAATTCCGACAATGTTTCTTCTCCGTAAAAGAACTATGTGGCGCTTTGGCTCATTGATTGGGTCGTTGTTGTTTTTCTCTCTCTTTGGTTTTGTAGCCATGTCCTTGACATAGAACACCTAATTCACATCCTTGGCAAGGACGAACGGTTCGTCTTTGTACCCAATATTGTTGAGGTCCACAGTTGTCATTCCATACTGGTTGTCGACTGCTACCCCACCTCCAGTCGCCTTTACCCATTATCACTTGAACAAAGGTACCTTAAAAGTAGGTGCATAGTTTAGTTCTCATATCTCCTCTATGCAGCCATAATATGTTTGCTTATTTCCATTAGGGTCGGTGGCATCTATGCGGACACCACTATTTTGGTTGGTGCTCCTTTTATCTTGGGCTACTGTGTAAAATATATTCCCATTTATCTCATACCCTTTGTATGTGAGGATATGCCACGATGGTTGCCTAGCCAACAAATAAAGTTGCTCATCAATACTCTCATCACCCTGACATTCTTTTCGCAACCAGTAGCTGAAAGTTTCCATGTGCTGACGCGTAATCCAAGCTTCAGACTTCCCTTGAAACTCAGATCGGAGCAACTCTTTATGTGCCTCGATATACGGATCCACCAAAGAGGAGTTTTGCAGAACTATGTAGTGTGCTTTATTAAAATAATTGTCCTACATACCAATATATGGTTTCTTCCCTAGTGTCCCCTTTCCACTTAGTCTCCCCTCATGTCACAATTCAGGAACAGCAATCAGATCAAGGTCGGGAATAAAGTCAACACAAAACTCAATGACCTCCTCTGTTTCATAGCCCTTGGCGATGCTTCCTTCTGGTCGAGCATGGTTGTGAACATATTTCTTTAGGACTCCCATGAACCTCTCAAAGGGGAACATGTTGTGCAAGAACACAGGACCGAGAATGCTAATCTCCTTGACCAGGTGAACTAGGAGGTGTGTCATGATATTAAAGAAGGAAGGAGGGAACACCAACTCAAAGCTGACAAGACATTGAACCACATTATTCTGTAGTTTAGCTAGATCCATTGGATCGATTGCCTTCCAAGAAATTGCATTTAGGAATGCACATAGCTTCACGGTGGCTAGACGTACATTTGGAGGTAGAATTCTTCTTAATGCAATGGGAAGCAATTGTGTCATGAGCACATGGCAGTCATGGGACTTTAAGTTTAGGAATTTCTTCTCTGGCACATTTATTATACCCTTTATATTCGAGGAGAATCCAGATGGTACCTTGATGCTTGCTAGGCATTCAAACATGCTTTCCTTCTCTTCTTTGCTAAGAGTGTAGCTGGTAGGACTTAAGTAATGGCGTCCATCATCTGTCTTCTCTAGATGCAGGTTGTCTCGTTCTTTCAAACACCATAGGTCCTATCGTGCTTCAAGTGTGTCCTTAGGCTTCCCATACACACCCATGAAGCCAAGCAGGTTCACACAAAGATTCTTTGCCAGGTGCATCACTTCGATTGCGCTACGGACCTCTAGGACTTGCCAATAGGGTAGCTCCCAAAATATAGACTTCTTCTTCCATATGGGTGCGTGATCGTCGACGTCATTTGGAACAGGTTCGCTGCCATGTGCCTTTCCAAATACTACTTTCACATCCTTGACCATATTGAGTACATTCTCACCAGTTCGGTTGCCCAGCTTGGTCTGGTGGTCTGCCTTACCTTTAAAATGCTTGCCTTTCTTTCTTAGGGGGTGATTCGTAGGAAGAAATCGACGATGGCCAAGGTACACGACCTTTCAACATTTTTTCAAGAATATACCTTTAATGTCATCAAAACAGTGCATGCACGCATTATATCCCTTGTTTGATTGTCCTGAAAGATTACTTAGAGCAGGCCAATCATTGATTATTACAAACAACAATGCTCACGGGTCAAAGTGCTCCTGTTTGTGCTCATCCCACACACGTACACCTGGTCTGTTCCACAAAAGTAGAAGTTCTTCAACTAGTGGCCTTAGGTACACATCGATGTCGTTGTCAGGTTGCCTTGGGCCTTGGATGAGCACTGACATCATAATAAACTTACACTTCATGCATAACTAGGGAGGAAGGTTGTAGATACATAGAGTAACAGGCCAAGTGCTATGACTACTGCTCTGCTCCCCGAAAGGATTCATACCATTCGTACTTAAAGCAAACCTTAAGTTTCTTGCGTCATTTGCAAACTCTAGAAATTCTCTATCGATTGCTCTCCACTGGGACCCATCAGCAGGGTGTCTCAACATATTGTCTACCTTACGATCTTCTTTGTGCCATCGCAATAACTTTGCATGGTCTTTGTTTCTGAACAGATGTTTCAAGCGTGGTATTATAGGAGCATACCACATAATCTTGGCAGGGATTTTCTTCGTGGGACGTTCGCCCTCAACATCACCAGGCTCATCTCGCCTGATCTTATACCGCGATGCATGACATACCGGGCACGCATCTAACTTCTCGTACTCCTTGCCATGGTAGAGGATGCAGTCATTAGGACATGCATGTATCTTCTAGATTTCTAATCCCAAAGGGTAGACTACCTGTTTTGCTTCATACGTAGTGGTGGGCAATTCGTTATCCTTCGAAAGCATCTTCTTTTGGATTTTCAGTAACTCCCTAAATCCCTTGTCAGATACACCATTCTTTGCCTTCCATTGCAGCAATTCTAGTGTGGTACCCAACTTTTTCTGCCCCGCATCACAAGTTGGGTATAGCAATTTCTTGTGATCCTCTAGCATGCGCTCGAACTTGATCTTCTCCTTTTCACTTTCGCATTTTCTTTGTGTGTCACGAATGGCCTGACCAAGATCATCAGCGGGCTCATCTTCTGCCCCTATCTCTTCTTCAGCTTCCCCCATTGCAGTATCATTGAAGGCCCCATATTCAGCAATAATGTCATCATCGTCCCATTGTTCTTCTTCATCTTCTTTTATTACAACCCTGGTTTCTCCGTGCTTTGTCCAACAAATATAGTTTGGCATAAAACCCGACTTCAACAAGTGTGAATGAAGACTCCTTGAGCTAGCATATTCCTTCAAATTCTTACATATGGCATATGGGCAACACATAAAACCATCGCGTTTGTTTGCCTCGGCCACACGTAAGAAAGAATGCACGCCCTCAATGAACTCTTGGGAGCGGCGATCAGCATTGTACATCCAATACCATCTCATCTGCATTACATGACATACATACCATATTAAAACCTAGAACATAATTAGTTAATTATATGACATGCATGCCACCACACAAGGTATTAATTTATGAAAGTCTCGCTACAATGTAGACAATCCCAACTATCACTAAAAAAACTAAAGCTAAAATGCACTTCAGCAGCATAAGGATTTTGCGACCAATCCCAACTAAAACAGACAGATCATGCATTTGTTCAACATCTATGGGCTTGTTCTACAGGATCACTGCCTCATCAGCCACCATAACCGCCTGTGCAAGAGAGTTTTGCACGTGTTCAACATACTCTTCCTCCCAGTACTAGCCTGAACATCTAGTGCCATCCCACTAAAATTAAAACAAAAAATTACAACTTTAATCACAATCATCATGAAAATAAGTATAAATTAACCATAATCATCAAATACAACAAAATAACTCACATTGCGATCCGGACACTTGTAGAAGATATGGCCCTTATTGGGACACTCCTTCCTCACCCGGTACTCCATCACAATCTTCTCCTCACACTTGCCGCATGCAATGAGAGGGAGGTCCAGCCTCAGTCGCTTTGTAACCTGTTGAGAGGCCGAGGACCCGAAAGTAGTTGCCATCTACTCTCTATACTCATTTTAATATAATATAAATATCTCATTTTATAAACAAATAAAATTAAAAAAAAACTCTAAAATTCTCTATATCTCTAAAGCATGAAGTGGGTATGCATGCTAGAAATGAAAGCTCAATACTAGTTTTGAATAACTACTTTAACCTTCCTTCATCCAAATATGCAAACTTTAAAATGATTTTGAGCTTAAATGGCTTACAAATAAAAAATCTACCATAAAAAACCACATATATCTAGTCCACAAAATGAAATAAGCTACTAATGAAACATGAGAGTATAAAGTTGGTAACCTTTAGAACCGAAGAATCGATGGAGGAATAGAAGAAATCTTGTGATCACCGGTGATGAGGAAGAAGAGAGGCCGGCGATGAAGCAAGAACACTAAGCTCGAAGTGGCTCAGGCTCGGGAAGGAACAAGGGGTATATAGGAGGGGACCTTTAGTCCTAGTTGTAGACAGAAACCGGGACTAAATGTCCCTTTCTAGTCCCGGATGGAGCCTCCAGCCGGGAGTATACTTTTACTCCCGGTTGCCAGCCGGGAGTATACTTTTACTCCCGGTTGGAGGTACAAACCGGGAGTAAAAGTGAACCTTTAGTCCTGGTTGGTAGCTCCAACCGAGACTAAAGGTCCCCTCCAGCAAAAGCTTGGTGCAGTAGCCGTTGGGCAGGGACGTTTAGTCCCGGTTGGAGCTACCAACCGGGACTAAAGGTTTCTCTAGTCCTGGGCACGAAAAATACCAGGACTATAGCCAAATTTCGAAGTGGATCAAAGGTCATTTCTCTACTAGTGGAAGGCCACCTGACATGGCACTCGCACGCACGCAAAATGCGTTTAGGCCCACGCCTATGTATATGTGTGGCAATCAATCACCGATATACATGATTGCAATCAGTGGCGAGGGTGACGGGTCATGTGGACGTGGACTGGCCACCGCGCGACACACGCGACAGACAAGCAGGCTATGGCCGCGGGCACGCATGCACGCGAACCACGCGCGATGCATCACCGACAACAAGGGAGGGTGTGCCTGCACAAAGGGAATCAACTCGGTGGAGCTAGCGGAGGAGGACGATAATGCCCGAGGAGAGGACCAAGGTGAAGAGAAAACATACCTGTTCGCTGGTTGGTTTCTAGGCTGATAAGCTTAGCTGGTGTTGGTTTGTTGTGAGAGGAAATATTATTGGCTAACTGATAAGCCCTGGCTGAAACCAATAAGCGAACAGGCTGAATAAAGTTTGGGGGAAAAAAGAATGATTTTCTCTTTCACCTTTTTTCGCTACACAAGGGGAAAATCATTCCGTATGGGAAGATGTTGTGGCAGCACATCTCATCTTTGGAAATTGGAATCGGAACGCCTAACGCCCGGATATTTGGACAGGATGTCGCGTCCGGACGTGGCTTCGACACCTGTGCTATTCCCGTGTCTGCATCCTGTCCCATGCTCCGTGTCTCATTCCCATGTCCTGCACCAGCACCTGCGCCCACATCCGTTGCAGGGACCTATGCCCCCGCTCTCACCCTAAGCCTCACACGGAGAAATCCACGTGAGTTGACCCACGGCTACGCTCCAGCAGTAGTGACAGCCACTGGCCGCACCGTGCAACACCCCGATCTAGTTTTACAACATCCAGCTGAAACTTTTGCAATATACGTCTAAAACAGATGAAACATTTGGAACATACAGTTAAAACACCATTTGTCGGTGTTTCGTAAACCAGACTAGTGAATTTATACAATTGTCGCACTGCTCTAGGAAGATGATGGTAGCATCCAATAGATATGAGGATTTATACTAGTTCAGGCCGAAGCCCTACGTCCAATTTTAGAGATGATCGAGTGCGTGTTCCTCGCTTGAATGCTCTGAAGTTCTTATAATGGGGGGGTGCAAGAATAGAGAAAGAGGTGGTGGAACCTATGCTAGGCGAGGGACTGACCAAAGTGAAGCTTCAGGAGCCCTACAACCATGGTGAATGAATGGAATGGTAGCGGATGCAAACTGTCTTGCCCTAGCGGTCCTTATATAGAGTTCGGGGCCAGGGCTTATACAAAGAGGAGGTTCTCCTGACCGAAGGGCTGAGAGCCTGAGGGAGGGCCTAACTAACTTGTCTTGCAAGCTACGCCGTCTTCTGGTGCTCGTTCGGTCATGGCTATCATCATGGTCGTCTGGCCTCGTTGCGGCAGGACGTGACATGGCGCTACTGTGCTGGCCATGGTGACACTGTAGCGTCGATGGTTGTTCGTCCACTGTCCTGTGCAATGCGGTGTCTGTAACACCTCGGGTGTTAGCCTTGCATAACTTGACATGCATAACATGAGCATGAGCATCAAGCATTCATAAATCATCATTTACAATTGAAACATTTGATCGAAACATATGAAACATTGCTTGTTATCTCGTGTTTCTTGGAACATATGCATATGATTATGTGCAAATGAATGCAAGTGGGTAAGGTTGGTCACTAAAACACCTTAGCTACACTTAGGTTAACAAAAGGAACCTTGTTCATGAAGGTCACCTTTCATGATCAAGCACTTAAGCAATATTACATGTGTTGACCTGGATAGCTATATGAGTGACTACTACATGAAATGCCTAAATGACCTTGCAAATTGTTTTAACATGCTTAGGATATCATTATGAACAACTTTGGTATTTAAGGCTAGGGCTAGTTTGGTCATTTGGTCATGGTTTGAATATGTATCATGATTTCAAAGTGACATGTTTGACTAAAGTTGAACTATGTGTTAGAGACCTTGCATGGAGGAGTTCACTAAAGCAAAGTTGTAGTGTTTGACATAAGGAACAACTTTGATTTTTGGGTCTTTGACTGATTCTACTCCTAACATGTGTGAATTTGGGTTTCAAAAATCGGAGAAATCGCAATTGCTACACTTAGCAAATTTTTACTAAGTCGTGAACAATGTCAGCCTGACAAGCCGACTTTGAGCATGATTTTACTCGGTTTAGGTTGCGAATTAGAGTATGCTGCCTTAACAAGAGTTGGAGATGGTACATAGATCTACATGTTTGCTGTTGATAGATTTCGATTTTGCTGCACGGTTTAAGTGAACGAACGTCAGCAAACCGCGCTGTCAGGCATGAACGATCACGTTTCTGACGAACTGAATCAAGTCCGGCACGTTGGCTTCAGTGGCCGACCGCCGTCAGGCCTTGGCCGCCACGTGGAGGAGAAACGGCCACGCGTCGCCTCTGCTCTGCCCAGCCAGGCCACGACGCGCCCGAGCGCGCCTTCATCACGCCAGCGCCCGCCCGCACTCAGCCGAGCACCCATTTGCTTCGCCTCGATCTCCTTCGCCGTCTCGCAGCGCCAGCAGCATTTCCCGCAGCTCCGCCGTCGCCATAGCCGCGCATAGCTCGCGCCTAGCCACTCCAGCACCACCGCCATAGCTCCACCATCTCCCCAGCACCCCGTTGCTTCTTCCCGTGCCCGCCATTCGAGTTCGGTAAGCGCCAGCGCCATGCCAATGCTCACCGGAGCTCCGCCGCGGACTCCGTCGTCATGGCCACGCCGCCACAGTCCTCCTCCCGCTCCGTTAGCTAGCGCACTAGGTTCCCCAGCATCCGCTGACGCTTGTCCACGTGTTAATTTGAACCACCGTAGCCCACACCGGCGTACCGCCGTGGTCCAGCCCCACCGCTCCGCCATGGTCGCCGCCGTCAACTCTAGGGCCGGCAATAGGTCCGGCCAAGTGGCTCAATCGCTTCATTAGGTCACGTAGGTCATGTAGTGAAGATGTTACCGCCGGCGAAGCTCGCCGTCGACGAGCCGCAGCCGCACAGTGCCTAGCAGCGCCGCTGCTCTGCTCCGAGTCAATGACGTGTGGGGTCCCCTGACCACTGGGTCCCACCAGTCAGCGACTCAGTGTTTGAAGGCTAACTCATTTGATTCCAGTTTTTGATTTGTTTTGTGAATTTTGTATCTTCAGTTTGGTAGCTCCTAATATTTTGAAATAAATATGATTGTGTTGCTTAGGAAGTGTAGTATTTAAGAAAAATATGTTCTTGGTTTCAACAGTAGAAAATTCTGGAGATTTAAATAGGGATTTGAAATGTGCTTTTGAATGCATTCAAATTTGTTTATTTTATATCTAGAGTTCCTGTGCTCCAAAAATTATGAAATTTTTGTGGTAAGCTAGTCCTAGCATATGTGAACTTGGGTAAAAATTTGAAGACCAGTCCATGTGTAGATTTATAGTTAGAGATTTTTCTTTTATGAATAGTCAATCCTTGCATGAATTTTTATAAATTATTTATGAGTCCAAAATTCATGAAATTTGTTGGAGGTAATCCTAGTATCATATGGATGTTAAGAAAAATAATAAATCTGTTGCTTGACACTTTTCAATAGGATTTTCCATTTATGCTATTTCAAGACTTGCTTCCTTATCATTTTTGTATGGAATGTTCTACTTAGTAAAATGACATGAAATTTTTATAGTAGTCCTTTGATAGCATTAGTAAGACTCTGTAAATTTTTGAGAATTTATTAAGCACATCTGATATATATTTATTATTTAACCTAGATATCTAAATAAAATAATAAAGGCAATTTAATAAATAGTTTGGGCTTCACCATTGTATTATCTAAAATGTATTTGGTATGCCTACACTGTTGGTAGATTTTAAGTTGTCAAATTTGGAATGATTACTTGAAGTAGACGTATTATTACTTTATATTGCATGTTAAATAGTTTCCGGACTGATTCTGGAGTGTGATGAGTTGCATGTTGAAATTGAGGTGTACTGTAAAAATGGTTAATAACAAAGTTGTAAGGAATTTGATAAGCTTTCCAGAAAGTCCAAGATCATTGGATTTGGATTTGTAGAACTTCCATTATGAGTGGAACAAGTAACTGTTATTTTCTGGTATAATCAATGCATTATGGAAGTAGATAATTAAATAACCAAGAAGAGATATGCACCTACTCAATAAACATGATGCACTTGTTAACATATATGCATTCATAATACTTATGCCATACTCATGCACCTAGGATCGGAGGAAGAGATCACGTTGCTGGAATTCAAAGAAGCAGAGGAAGGGAACCCGCAGGAGGATCCGCAAGCCGCAGCTCCCGAAGGCGTGGAGCAGAACCCTGAAGAGCTTCCGGAGTGTCCTGACCATCGCCCTACTTCCTTTCTGCGAGGCAAGCCCCGGAGCATTATAAGTCTCCTAGTAATTTACAAATGTTTACTTACGTATTTATGATTGATGCATTAGGTTATAAGAGTTGAATGAAACCACTTGATGCATGTACATTCCTTGTCCAGATATTACATCTTTAACCGGTATAGGTCCAGGATCGAATATATGCTTAGCCATGCTTAGACCGGTAGAAGTCGGGTGATTTCCTGTCACCTGCGAGATATAGGTGGATACCGGAGCACGGTTGGTTATAATTGTTATCGTGGAAAAGAACCATGGTTAATGTAAATGGAGACCGGGCGGGATGTCGATAGAAAAGCAACAAGACATGGAGGTCTTGGGTGTGGATCTATCCCCGTCTGTGTCGATCAAGGACCGTACCATTGTTGGAACTTCTGACAAGATTGAACGCATGCCTCTCACTTAGCTGGCCGGATAACTCGTTCCGACCGCGAAGCCGAGTAATTCAACTCAGGCCGGGAACCATTCTGTTGTGCACTCCTTCCAGGGAACGATCAGACTGAGCCCAAGGGCAGGCTTGGCCTGAGCATCCTGGCATCTGGTGTTCCAGATTGTGCGGCGCAGTACGGACCCGCGAAATGTGTACCGGAGTTGTACCAAAGGTGACCTAAGACTATCGTGGCTGGTAGATCTGGGTTTGTGTTAGGAATAAATTCCCAGCTGGTTGAAATTGATTCGAATCGCCGTCTCTCCCGGATAGTGAGAAACTTGGCTGGCTCCAACATCGTAGTAACTATGTTATGAAACATGATGGTTCGGATGAAATTGGAATTTCAATACCTGCTATGGTTACTATTGTATGCTTCTAAATGATATACCACATGTTTGGCACAGGATAGTTGCTAATCTAGAAATGGATAGTTATAATTAACTTGATAAAGGAATCATAATTGTACAACGGGTAATTGCCTTTTACGCAAAATGTTGTCGAGTTACGCCCACTTATACAGCCTTGCATAATCCTTGGAGTCAATTTATTTCTGGTTCATGACGGGTAAGTCTAGCTGAGTACCTTCTCGTACTCAGGGTTTATTTTCCCATTGTTGCAGATGGCACTGTGTATCATGGTTATTGCAAGAGTTGCTTCTATCCCGCCGTGGATGAGGAGTAAGCCTTGGGCAGGCTTCCTTAGTAATTCCTATCTTTGCTTTTGTGGACCGTGATCTGGTTTGGCACTGTATCAAACTATGTTGGAAACTTTATCTTTGAACTTATTTGCTTCCACTTTATTTATCAAACTCGGTGTGTAATAACTTTTATTCATACTCTGATGATGAAAAGTATCTGTGAACTTTATGTAATATGTGGCATGTATGTTGAATCCTGTACGATCTTGGTTGTTGTAAATCATTTATCGAGGCCCGTCGTGGTACTCGACGGACTACCGGGTTTATATGGGTTCAAGTATAACAGTGCGACCGCTTGCGGATTGCCATTGTACTTGTATTCTTATAAATTGGTCGGTTCTGCGACAGCTGGCATCAGAGCAAGATTCAACGTTAATTGTCACAAGTGTATTTAAAAACAAAAGTTTTTGTTTTCCAAAAACCCTTCTCTAGCAACTATTAGTTATATAATAGGTATTTGAAATCTAAAGTGTGCCAATGATCACTTTCCTTATGCCCAAATTAAGGACTATTAGGTGGCTATTTAAGTACTAACATGAGGGTTTTTACTTCGTCATCCATACGGCGTGCTATAGTATGGATGCCATTCACTTGAGTGGTAATGTATGGATCAAATGCCTCTACGCCAAGGTAAGATGAGTGTATGACCGCAAGATGTGAGCGTGCGGTCGGGAAGAGTTAGCTTTGGTACGGCTATGTATGCATGCTTGCATGTGTATATGGTACGTATTTAATTGTGGGTTTAAATTCTTATCGGGTAGATTGATACGGAAGTATATGTATGGGTATACATATATGAAAGTATTTACAATTACATTCTGCATATTTCAATATGGGTTTAGGGCTGAAATGAAATTTTATGCAGGTACACTAACAACAAAACGTGTAGCTTGACTAGTTACGCTATTTATGAGAGAACGTATGTATGCCACCGTGTCTACCGTTAGAAACAAATTTTTTTTCCTAAGTTTGTAAGGACGTACGGCACGAGCATGCATCATGTTAAATTACCATTCACATAATTACATTGTTCCTCCCCTTATAAAATTCTTACTCGGTTATGTAACTCTTATCCATTATGGCATTGTCTCACCAAGGGGTACATGTTAATGGTGCAGATGGCACGCACCAAGCAGACTGCTCGCAAGTCCACCGGAGGCAGAGCTCCTAGCCGTCAGCTTGCTCCACGTACCCATCAACGTCACACGTTCCTTGGAGAGTTTGGGATGCCTACACTCTTGTGGAGAGTGCTCAGCTATGTAGGTTATCCTAATGGGATGGAACCCCGCTACTTCTGGGTGAATGAGTGGTTGGGAGAAGGTCTCTTAGTTACTATGGAGGCCGTTGTTTGTCCCCGAGGTGACGATTCTGAGTGGACCGACTGGTGTTATGAGTCAACTAGTAGGACTGCTGAAGAAGCAGCTGGTAGGGCAGCCTTTGGGATCTTGAGGAATATCATGGATCGTTTTCCTCAAGAGCTGGCAGCCGCTTTGGTTGGAGTCTTTCCAAGAGGTAACCCATCCACTAACTCATGGCAGCAGGCAAGAGGAAGATCTTTGGAGATTGGTGCAGCAGAAGGGCAGAACAGCGATAACCCTGCCATGAGCACCATGTTCGCAATGATGAGAGTGTTGGATGGAGTTGAAGGTAGCCTTAGACGTGTATCTGGTGCTCTTGGTCATGCCCGTGAGGACCGACGTCAGCTTCAGAGGGAGCACGACGCCAAGATTGAGAGGCTCACTGAAGAGATGACTCGGTTAACTCACCAGCGAAATGCAGCCTGGTCTAGGGAAGATGTCCTAAGAGCTCGACAGTTTGAACTAGTGCAGCAGCTGGCCAATGCGGAAGAATACAACGATAATCTGCATGAAGAGGTTCATCTACTAAACAATCAACTCCACCCTTATGTCCCACCTGGAGCCGCAGAAATGGATCTAGAAGGGTACGAGGAAGAAGAAGAAGTGGAGCCTGAAGAAGAAGTAGAACCTGAGGACGGAGATGATTCTGCGTCTGACCTCGATAGTGATCATGATGAGGATTAGATCCCTTAGCACTTAGTGGAAGGACTAATGTATCACCTTTATTTATGTAATGGACCTGTAGTTTGAAGTTGGCATTAGTAACCAGACTATCATGTAATGTTAACCGCACGTTTGGCTGAACGTCAATGCAATTCCAGTTCTTTGTCGGTAATCACGCTTTAAATTTGCATGCGTTATGAGCACGATAAGTGGTCAAATTGGTGATGTCATGTTGCGAGAATGAATTGTTATGCCTCTGTTTTTATTGTGCTTTTGAGAATTTTCTCCAGTAATTTCAGTTTGGCATGAGTACCTAATTCATCTGCAATCTCTTGACATCAACCAATAATCGCTTATTGTTGTAAATTCGCAGATGACGCGCACCCGTGCAGGAGCTAGTAGCAGCCAGGATGGCAATGGTGATGACTTACCCCCACCGCCGCCGCCGTCTGCTCAGGAGTTCTTTGCCCAGTTCCTAGGGAGCCAGAGGACAATGGAAGAAGCCTTGCGCCTTATCGCGCAAAACACTACTCATGGCCACCCACAGCAACCAGGGGCTGAGCCAAATCAGCATAGTTCATTCAAGGAGTTTCTAGACACAAAGCCGCCGATCTTCAAGGTGGCTGAGGAACCACTGCAGGCCGATGAGTGGCTGAATACCATCGAGCAGAAATTTCGTCTGCTAAGGGTCACAGAGCACCTGAAAGCAGAATATGCTTCTCATCAATTGCAAGGACCAACAGGAATCTGATGGACGCACTTCCTGTCGTCTCTGCCTGCTAATGCGAGAGTGACCTGGGATCAATTCAAGCTGGCTTTTAGGGGACACCATATTCCCCCGGGCCTGATGCGCATGAAAGCAGCAGAATTTATGAGGCTCACTCAGGGAACAAAGTCACTCACAGAATATATGCACGCATTCAACAACTTGTCAAGATACGCTCCAAGTTTCGTGGATACTGAAGAGAAAAAGATTGAGAGTTTCAAGCGAGGGTTGGGTACCAAATTAATGAAGACTATGGCAAATTCTCGATGTGCCACGTACAATGAGTTTATTAGTGATGCCTTGACCCAAGAAAACCACAACAACATGCATGCAGTTGCTAAAGGTCGCAAGAGGGCATATGAGGCCGGTGCATCCGGATCTTTCCAGTCGAAAGCGCCTGTCACAGCTAGGCCACAATTCCATCCACCTGCACCCAAGTTCAGGCCTCCACCACCAAAAGCTCAGAATAATAGGCCACAGAAACCTTTCCGTAAGGTGTTCACTATTGCCTTACCAAAAGGAAATGGCAATCAGGACAGCTCCACCGGATTCAGAAGTAATCAACCATGTTTCAACTGCAACCAACTGGGTCATTGGTCCAAGGAATGCCCCCACCCCAAGAGGAATGGCAACCCAAATCAGAACAATCAGAGGCAGGTGAATGCCAGGGCACATCAGGGACAAGTGCATTATACCGCTGTGGAGGAAGTGCCCGCCGGAGAAGTTGTCACGGTTGGTATGTTTCTTGTCAACAAGCATCCTGCTGTTGTTTTATTTGATTCAGGAGCTTCTCATTTATTTATGAGTCAAGCATTTGCATCTAGACATGATCAAGAAATAATCGAAGTAAGTAAAGGGGGTTTTAACATAAGTTCAGCAGGGGGAACTGTTACTACCAAAAAGATAGTAAAAAATGTACTCATCTTGATACAAGGGAGGGAGTACACAACAGATTTGATAATATTGCCGGGGTTGTCGATAAGTGTAATCTTAGGCATGAATTGGATGAAGTATCATGGTGCTCTTATTGACACTAGCACCCGTACTATCATGTTGAGAGAACCCACGGGAGGGAATGCTTTTCTAGTCCCGCTCTCCCGTGATTTCGAACCCCAACATTTAGCCTGTGCTATCCAAGCCACCACCATATGTGATATCCCAGTGGTTTGTGAGTTTCCGGATGTATTTCCAGAGGAATTACCAGGTCTACCACCGGATAGGGACATGGAATTTAAGATCGAATTAGTGCCAGGTACCGCACCCATATCCAGAAGGCCCTATAGAATGCCACCCAATGAGTTAGCAGAACTTAAGGTTCAATTGCAAGATCTATTGGACAAAGGTCTTATCCAACCTAGCTCATCTCCGTGGGGATGCCCAGCATTGTTTGTGAAAATGAAGGATAAGTCACTGAGAATGTGTGTAGATTACAGACCACTCAATGCTATGACCATCAAGAACAAGTATTCGTTACCCCGCATAGACATCTTATTCGATCAGCTAGCGAAGGCAAAGGTATTCTCCAAAATTGACTTGAGATCAGGTTACCATCAGATAAAGATCAGACCGGAGGATATACCTAAAACTGCTTTCTCTACTAGGTATGGCTTATACGAGTATTTGGTTATGTCTTTCGGACTAACAAATGCTCCAGCCTATTTCATGTACCTAATGAACTCGGTATTCATGCCCGAACTTGATAAGTTCGTGGTTGTGTTTATCGATGACATATTGATTTATTCAGAAAATGAGTCAGATCATGAAGAGCATCTGGGGATTGTCCTATCCAGACTGAGGGAGCATAAGCTATATGCCAAGTTTAGCAAATGTAAATTTTGGATGAGCAAAGTACCTTTCTTAGGTCACATTTTATCAAGAGATGGAATCTCAGTAGACCCATCAAAAGTACAAGAGGTCATGGATTGGAAAGCCCTAACTTCGGTGCATGAAGTTCGGAGTTTTCTAGGGTTAGCAGGATACTATCGCCGGTTTATTCCAGATTTCTCAAAGATAGCTAAGCCTATGACCAGACTACTTCAGAAAGATGAGAAGTACAAGTGGACACCAGAATGTGAAACAGCTTTTCACACCCTCAGAACTTTGTTGACTACAGCACCTGTGCTAGCACAACCAGACATTGAAAAGCCTTTTGATGTATTTTGTGATGCATCAGGAATAGGTTTGGGATGTGTACTTATGCAAGGAGGGAGAGTAATTGCATATGCCTCATGGTAATTGAGAAAACATGAAGTCAACTACCCTACACATGATTTGGAACTGGCAGCCGTTGTCCATGCATTAAAGATATGGAGACATTACTTGTTGGGCAATGTATGTCATATCTATACTGACCACAAAAGCCTCAAGTATATCTTTACCCAGCCAGAACTGAACATGAGACAACGTAGATGATTGGAATTGATTAAGGACTATAATTTGGAAGTGCATTACCATCCGAGTAAAGCTAATGTAGTCGCCGATGCACTTAGTCGAAAGTCCCATTGCAACACTGTGGAAGCGCTATTGGAAGATGGATTCAACTTGCTACATCCTGCTGTACTACACAATATCACAATCAGTTGTTCGCTTGAGGGCAAAATCATAGAGCTATAGCAAACAGATGTAGGAATAAGTCATATCAAGAGAAAAATGCAAGAGCAATAAACCAAACATTTTAGATTGGACGAAAGAGGTGTATTATGGTTTGAGGACCGACTAGTGGTGCCAAAAGACCGTGAGCTAAGGAATCAAATTTTAGAAGAAGCTCACTCGTCCAAATTGTCTATCCACCCAGGTAGTAGTAAAATGTATCAAGATCTAAGAAACCGTTTTTGGTGGACTAAGATGAAGAAAGAGATCGCAGCCTATGTTGCTAGGTGTGACAACTGCAGTAGAGTGAAAGCCATCCATATGAAAACCGCTGGATTACTTCAGCCACTGCCTATTCCAGGATGGAAATGGGAGGAGATCAGTATGGACTTTATCACCGGCCTTCCAACAACACCCCAAGGTCACGATTCAATCTGGGTCATTGTTGATCGTCTCACCAAGTCAGCACATTTTGTACCAGTTCACACAACATATCACGCGGGGAAATACTCTGAGTTATATGTTTCCTAGATCGTGAAATTGCATGGAGTACCCAGGACCATAATCTCAGATAGAGGACCACAGTTCATAGCTCATTTCTGGGAGCACTTACACCAAGCTTTGGGAACCAAGCTAATCAGAAGTTCAGCTTATCATCCGCAAACTTTAGGACAGATAGAGCGAGTGAACCAAATCCTAGAAGATTTACTTAGAGCTTGTGTTATATCTTCAAAAGGTTCATGGGAGAAATGGTTACCTTTAGCTGAATTCTCCTATAACAACAGTTATCAAGCGAGTATCAAAATGGCTCCATTTGAAGCCTTGTATGGCAGAAAGTGCAGGACTCCATCGAATTGGATTGAGCCCGGTGAAAGGAGATACTTTGGTATTGATTTTGTCAATGAAGCCGAAGAACAAGTACGTATCATCCAGCAACACATGAAGGCAGCTCAATCAAGACAGAAGAGTTATGCCGATAGAAGAAGAAGACCACTAACTTTTGAAGTAGGTGACTATGTGTACTTGAGAGTATCACCCATGAAAGGTGTGAAGAGATTTGGGATGAAAAAGAAGCTTTCACCAAGATATGTAGGGCCATACAAAATTTTGGAACAAAAAGGAAATGTTGCGTATAAGTTACAACTACCACCAGGGATGAGTGCAATCTTTGATGTGTTCCATGTTTCTCAGTTAAAGAAATGTCTTCGAGTACCGGAAGAAGTGATTGCACCCACCAACGTGCAGCTTCAATCGGATTTGACCTATGAAGAAAAGCCGATTAGAGTATTAGAAGAGATGGAGAGAGTGACAAGGAGTAAGATTATTAAGTTCTATAAGGTGGTGTGGAACAATCATAGTGAACAAGATGCTACATGGGAAAGAGAAGATTATCTACGAGAAGTTTACCCCGCCTTTTTCCAAGAAGGGTAGGTCTTGCAAATCTCGGGACGAGATTTTTATAAGGGGGAGGGGCTATAACACCTCAGGTGTTAGCCTTGCATAACTTGACGTGCATAACATGAGCATGAGCATCAAGCATTCATAAATCATCATTTACAATTGAAACATTTGATCGAAACATATGAAACATTGCTTGTTATCTCGTGTTTCTTGGAACATATGCATATGATTATGTGCAAATGAATGCAAGTGGGTAAGGTTGGTCACTAAAACACCTTAGCTACACTTAGGTTAACAAAAGGAACCTTGTTCATGAAGGTCACCTTTCATGATCAAGCACTTAAGCAATATTACATGTGTTGACCTGGATAGCTATATGAGTGACTACTACATGAAATGCCTAAATGACCTTGCAAATTGTTTTAACATGCTTAGGATATCATTATGAACAACTTTGGTATTTAAGGCTAGGGCTAGTTTGGTCATTTGGTCATGGTTTGAATATGTATCATGATTTCAAAGTGACATGTTTGACTAAAGTTGAACTATGTGTTAGAGACCTTGCATGGAGGAGTTAACTAAAGCAAAGTTGTAGTGTTTGACATAAGGAACAACTTTGATTTTTGGGTCTTTGACTGATTCTGCTCCTAACATGTGTGAATTTGGGTTTCAAAAATCGGAGAAATCGTAATTGCTACACTTAGCAAATTTTTACTAAGTCGTGAACACTGTCAGCCTGACAAGCCGACTTTGAGCATGATTTTACTTGGTTTAGGTTGCGAATTAGAGTATGCTGCCTTAACAAGAGTTGGAGATGGTACATAGATCTACATGTTTGCTGTTGACGGATTTTGATTTTGCTGCACGGTTTAAGTGAACGAACGTCAGCAAACCACGCTGTCAGGCATGAACGATCGCGTTTCTGACGAACTAAATCAAGTCCGGCACGTTGGCTTCAGTGGCCGACCGCCGTCAGGCCTTGGCCGCCGCGTGGAGGAGAAACGGCCGTGCGTCGCCTCTGCTCTGCCCAGCCAGGCCACAACGCGCCCGAGCGCGCCTTCATCACGCCAGCGCCCGCCCGCACTCAGCCGAGCACCCATTTGCTTCGCCTCGGTCTCCTTCGCCATCTCGCAGCGCCAGCAGCATTTCCCGCAGCTCCGCCGTCGCCATAGCCACGCACGGCTCGTTCCTAGCCACTCCAGCACCACCGCCATAGCTCCACCGTCTCCCCAGCACCCCGTTGCTTCTTCCCGTGCCCGCCATTCGAGTTCGGTAAGCGCTAGCGCCGTGCCAATGCTCACCAGAGCTCCGCCGCGGACTCCGTCATCGTGGCCATGCCGCCACAGTCCTCCTCCCGCTCCGTTAGCTAGCGCGCTAGGTTCCCCAGCATCCGCTGACGCTTGTCCATGCATTAATTTGAACCACCGTAGCCCACACCAGCGTACCGCCGTGGTCCAGCCCCGCCGCTCCGCCATGGTCGCCGCCGTCAACTCTAGGGCCGGCAATAGGTCCGGCCAAGTGGCTCAATCGCTTCACTAGGTCACGTAGGTCGTGTAGTGAAGATGTTACCGCCGGCGAAGCTCGCCGTCGACGAGCCGCAGCCACGCAGTGCCTAGCAGCGCCGCTGCTCTGCTCCGAGTCAATGACGTGTGGGGTCCCCTGACCACCGGGTCCCACCAGTCAGCGACTCAGTGTTTGAAGGCTAACTCATTTTATTCCAGTTTTTGATTTGTTTTGTGAATTTTGTATCTTCAGTTTGGTAGCTCCTAAAATTTTGAAATAAATATGATTGTGTTGCTTAGGAAGTGTAGTATTTAAGTAAAATATGTTCTTGGTTTCAACAGTAGAAAATTCTGGAGATTTAAATAGGGATTTGAAATGTGCTTTTGAATGCATTCAAATTTGTTTATTTTATATCTAGAGTTCCTGTGCTCCAAAAATTATGAAATTTTTGTGGTAAGCTAGTCTTAGCATATGTGAACTCGGGTAAAAATTTGAAGACCAGTCCATGTGTAGATTTATAGTTAGAGATTTTTCTTTTATGAATAGTCAATCCTTGCATGAATTTTTATAAATTATTTATGAGTCCAAAATTCATGAAATTTGTTGGAGGTAATCCTAGTATCATATGGATGTTAAGAAAAATAAGAAATCTGTTGCTTGACACTTTTCAATAGGATTTTCCATTTATGCTATTTCAAGCCTTGCTTCCTTATCATTTTTGTATGGAATGTTCTACTTAGTAAAATGACATGAAATTTTTATAGTAGTCCTTTGATAGCATTAGTAAGACTCTGTAAATTTTTGAGAATTTATTAAGCACATCTGATATATATTTATTATTTAACCTAGATATCTAAATAAAATAATAAAGGCAATTTAATAAATAGTTTGGGCTTCACCATTGTATTATCTAAAATGTATTTGGTATGCCTACACTGTTGGTAGATTTTAAGTTGTCAAATTTGGAATGATTACTTGAAGTAGACGTATTATTACTTTATATTGCATGTTAAATAGTTTCCGGACTGATTCTGGAGTGTGATGAGTTGCATGTTGAAACTGAGGTGTACTGTAAAAATGGTTAATAACAAAGTTGTAAGGAATTTGATAAGCTTTCCAGAAAGTCCAAGATCACTGGATTTGGATTTGTAGAACTTCCGTTATGAGTGGAACAAGTAACTGTTATTTTCTGGTATAATCAATGCATTATGGAAGTAGATAATTAAATAACCAAGAAGAGATATGCACCTACTCAATAAACATGATGCACTTGTTAACATATATGCATTCATAATACTTATGCCATACTCATGCACCTAGGATCGGAGGAAGAGATCACGTTGCTGGAATTCGAAGAAGCAGAGGAAGGGAACCCGCAGGAGGATCCGCAAGCCGCAGCTCCCGAAGGCGTGGAGCAGAACCCTGAAGAGCTTCCGGAGTGTCCTGACCATCGCCCTACTTCCTTTCTGCGAGGCAAGCCCCGGAGCATTATAAGTCTCCTAGTAATTTACAAATGTTTACTTACGTATTTATGATTGATGCATTAGGTTATAAGAGTTGAATGAAACCACTTGATGCATGTACATTCCTTGTCCAGATATTACATCTTTAACCGGTATAGGTCCAGGATCGAATATATGCTTAGCCATGCTTAGACCGGTAGAAGTCGGGTGATTTCCTGTCACCTGCGAGATATAGGTGGATACCGGAGCACGGTTGGTTATAATTGTTATCGTGGAAAAGAACCATGGTTAATGTAAATGGAGACCGGGCGGGATGTCGATAGAAAAGCAACAAGACATGGAGGTCTTAGGTGTGGATCTATCCCCGTCTGTGTCAATCAAGGACCGTACCGTTGTTGGAACTTCTGACAAGATTGAACGCATGCCTCTCACTTAGCTGGCCGGATAACTCGTTCCGACCGCGAAGCCGAGTAATTCAACTCAGGCCAGGAACCGTTCTGTTGTGCGCTCCTTCCGGGGAACGATCAGACTGAGCCCAAGGGCAGGCTTGGCCTGAGCATCCTAGCATCTGGTGTTCCAGATTGTGCGGCGCAGTACGGACCCGCGAAATGTGTACCGGAGTTATACCAAAGGTGACCTAAGACTATCGTGGCTGGTAGATCTGGGTTTGTGTTAGGAATAAATTCCCAGCTGGTTGAAATCGATTCGAATCGCCGTCTCTCCCGGATAGTGAGAAACTTGGCTAGCTCCAACATCGTAGTAACTATGTTATGAAACATGATGGTTCGGATGAAATTGGAATTTCAATACCTGCTATGGTTACTATTGTATGCTTCTAAATGATATACCACATGTTTGGCACAGGATAGTTGCTAATCTAGAAATGGATAGTTATAATTAACTTGATAAAGGAATCATAATTGTACAACGGGTAATTGCCTTTTACGCAAAATGTTGTCGAGTTACGCCCACTTATACAGCCTTGCATAATCCTTGGAGTCAATTTATTTCTGGTTCATGACGGGTAAGTCTAGCTGAGTACCTTCTCGTACTCAGGGTTTATTTTCCCATTGTTGCAGATGGCACTGTGTATCATGGTTATTGCAAGAGTTGCTTCTATCCCGCCATGGATGAGGAGTAAGCCTTGGGCAGGCTTCCTTAGTAATTCCTATCTTTGCTTTTGTGGACCGTGATCTGGTTTGGCACTGTATCAAACTATGTTGGAAACTTTATCTTTGAACTTATTTGCTTCCGCTTTATTTATCAAACTCGGTGTGTAATAACTTTTATTCATACTCTGATGATGAAAAGTATCTGTGAACTTTATGTAATATGTGGCATGTATGTTGAATCCTGTACGATCTTGGTTATTGTAAATCGTTTATCGAGACCCGTCGTGGTACTCGACGGACTACCGGGTTTATATGGGTTCAAGTATAACAGTGCGACCGCTTGCGGATTGCCATTGTACTTGTATTCTTATAAATTGGTCGGTTCTGCGACAATGTTCGTCATGGCATTTGTCATCGTCTCCTGGTTTCCAGGGTAGTCATACCCAAAGTACATGACTGCCCTGGGTCATCGTTTGCCTGGTGGCTTCATGGGGCTGAGAGCCACGACCCTAAGCGTCGGGGTCGGGGTTCTCTACCGGTCTAGATGGCCTCTATGTTGAGACTCTTGCTGTGTATCCCATCCCATAGTGGGTGAGGGTGTACATGCGTCTACTCGGTCCGTGTTTGGATGGTGGGTATCGTACCCATCACAACCATCGTACAATGTTGTCTCGTCGGTGCGACGTGGCATAGGGACGGTATCTGACCAGACTGAGGTGACTGTTTTCCCCTAGGTCCTTGAGGGGTCAGTGCACCATGCTTGCTTTTGTCAGAGCAGGCGCGCCTAGGTGTGCTCGACCTCCCCCCATCCCTTTCGGGGGTCATGACTAGGAGTGGTCGTGCATCTTGCGAGTGTCGTGTACTAAGGTGGGTGGAAGAGGTCGGGGATGACCTCGGCCTTGGTGGCTGGCCTGCTCCACTTGGCTTTCGTTGGGCCTCGGTTATTCAGGCCTTTGTTAGCCATTGTGTTGTGAGCCGTGTGGCATGTTAGCTAATCGGTGCCCTCGAGCATTTTTGCGATCATGAAGTGATCATGAAAGCGCGGATACACGCGTGCGTTAGGGCACAGGCTCATGGTTGTGACTTTTCTGAACTTCGCCGCTCAACCCCTTTTAGGCTTGGTGCATTCAAGGCGGTAGGTGGACGTTGTGCCTCGTCCCGCTTTATCGGGCCGTCCTGACGATGGGGTACACACCCGTGATCTAGGCGGGATCAACCGGTCTTGTCGACACTATACCGGTCCTACTTTCGCAAGGGTCTCGATTTTCCCAACCTTATGTGGGTACCTAATATTAGCTAGGACCTTCCATGGCTTGCCATGTGGCGAGGGTATTTTAGGCCATTCAGTCCACCTTCGAGCTTATAAGTGAAAGCTTTTTCTGTTGTTTTAGTTGCTCACGATTGGTGACGATGAGCGGCTCCCTGCTCTCCCATTGAGGGAGCAAGAAAACGAAGGAAAGATTAGGGGGGAGCCATGGGGTTCCCAACCTATGACTTCCTGTTGTGCCTGGAAGCTGGCGGTGTTCCTTTCGTCGTTTGGTGCTACGCTCTATGGGGATCTGGTAATCCTATCTCCGGTGAGAAGGGATTGTCCTGATCTGGAAGCTCTCTTTCTAAGCCCCACTGGCACTTGTGAATGCCCATGGGTGCTATCTCAAGCATCCTTAGGCTGGTGCGGCCTCCAGGCTTGCCCTTATGCTCCCACACGCCGGGAGTCATGTTGCAATGGGAAGATTGGCGTGGCGTCTGCTCTTCCATGGTAGTAGCAAGGCTTTCTCGGGGCTTACTGGGGATGTCACCGGTGCGGTGATTCCTAGATTTGTATTTCGGTGCACGGCTTGGCCGTGCCCCTTTTCGAAGTTTGATAAGAGAGACCCTCTCATTGAGTATACTTGCCTCTCTGGGGTCTCTCGATGGTGGTTGAGTGGTCGCCTGTCCTGATAATGGCATGGGCCGGGATGCCCTCATCAGCCAAGGATTACCACATGGGTTTTGTAGCACCTATTTCTGGGCGCAATAAGGGAGCGATTCACACAAACATGGGTGTCTTCCTTGCGAAAGCGCCTTTATTAGCCTTTTTTGCCGCTGGTCTAAATAATCTCTGTAATGGGGCTCTAGCCTCCACTGATTCATGAGATTCCGAGACATCGGTGGGTCAGTGACCCAAGGCATGGGGGAGGGAGATGGTAGTGGTTTGGACCACGATTTTCATTGAGATCGCATGGGCCCTGCTCATTTTTCCTCCGGCGTCCTTCTCGACCTTCGAGGGGTCATGGTGCCTGATCACAAGTGACTTCAGTTTCACCCCATGCGGGGAGAGGCTTGTCCACCATAACCACGTGGATGGAGCGGTGCGCCTCATCGAGGTCAACAGGTAATTCGAGTGGGACTCGATATCCTCCCTAATCGATGTGGAGTTCAGCTATGCCTTACGCGAGACATCCCAAAAATCATCGGCCATCGATCCCGTCGGTCTCCAACTACCTCCATAGCGGCCAGAGGGCAAGATGCCTCTCCCTAGGAGGGGTCAACCTAGAAGACTTCAAAGCGAACGACTCAAACACAGGAGAAGTTGGTCGCGAGGTTCTGCACCACCAATTAGAGCCATAGGGGTCCGTATTGTTCTACCCCTATCTCTTTTGTGGCCTCAAACCTATCTAAGGGCTGGCCCAAGGATGGGTTTCCTAAGCACGACGTGGGGTCAAGGTCACGGCAAGCCGCTCAGCACATGGACTTAGGGGCTTGTTGCCTCCTTGGTCGTGACGCGACTTAATGGCGCTAGTCCGCGTGTGAATACGTGATGCGCTGCACCGCTCGGTTGCTATGGCGCGATGGCTCGCTTGCCGAGGGGCCGTGGGGCTTGTCTCGGGATGGATCTCACAAGGGATTGGTTCGCACTCCTTGTCGCCGCCACATATACGACCCCTCCGGCTCGTGTTCTCATACCTTATTTCTGCCTTCCACTGTTGCGTGCTGCATTCAGGAGAGGAGTGGAAGGGAGTCGAACTTGAAGGATTTACCTGGTAGGTGTGCAGCTGTGAGTGATCGCCCGACACCGTCCCGCTTCACCGCTGCTTTTGCCTCCGCCCGTGCCTATGGTGAGGATGAGTGAGTGGGTACCTTCGATGGTGACGGAGATGCGGTTGTTGTGGCTCATCGAGGACGGTATTTTCCCATCGAAGGAAGTCCCTTGATGGAGGGTCGCCGCTGGTGAGGTGCTTCCCAACCCACGACCAAGGGAAATGGTGTATTTCACCGACTTCCACGAGCGTGGGTTTGGGATCTCGACGTTAGATTTTCTCCGGGTTTCTTCTAGAGCATGGCGTCTAGATGCATCACCTTCCCCCCAATGGCGTGCTGTAGCTAGCTAGGTTCATGGTCATTGGTGAGGCCATCCTTCGGATAGAACCCAACAAAGACCTGCTCCGGTGGCTCTTCGAGGTCAAGAGCCGATGGGTGTTGGGGTCTACGGGCGGAGCATTGGCCCCTGTGGGCAGGATGAACATCCAGATGCGCTCTGGGGTGTCCTATTCCTACCCATGCTTGCCATTGAGGAGTTCGAACTTCGGCTAGCATGGGAATTGGTTCTACATCCGTGATGATGCCTCCGCCACCTTGCTCCCCTTCTCGGTCGCTCTCCTGGTGAGTTTGGACTCCTAGGGGCGAGTATGCGATTGGAGGCGCAAGGCGGAGGTGACGGAGATCCTGTAGGTCCTTAGGGGCTGGGTGTTGGCTGGTCTAGATGGCATCGTGGTCCTTCGAGTCATGGTCGAGCGCCGTGTTCTCCCGTTGAAGTGGTGGGCTCATCTGCTGTGTGATTATGTCAAGGACGAAGACCCCGACTCGCAAAGCCATGGAGGAGCTTGAAGATGATGTGACTATAGAGCAGATGGCTAGGCTAGTCAGCATAGGGGTCATGGTCTCGACCGAGTGCACCGTCACAGCGTTTTCGGCGAGCCGTCGCCCTGCCTGGTGAGTTGCCCTTCCTTGCATTTTTCTCCTTGTTCGCGGCTTGCCAGGTGATTGCTGAGGTGGCTTGCTTCTAACAGCCTATTTCGTTGTTCCGATCTTGTTTCCACATCTCCCGCCTAAAGGGCACCGATGGTGTCATTCTAGAGGAGGGGGTGATTGTTGGCGATTAGAGGCGGCCTTAGGTTGGGGAATCGTCGGAGAGGTCAGAGTGTCAAAGGCATAGGGCTCTGTTGCTAGGCAAAGGTGGTGTTGATGGAGGCGAGGGTTCGAAGAGTGACATGGATGGGCAGTCTAGGGTTCTCTAGCGTGTCCTTGTCGAGTCTCAAAGGTCTGGAGATGGGACCGGGTCGAGCAGTGGTGGTTGTGCGGCACGCGCCACGAGTGAGGATGAGATTGTTTAGAAGCGTCCGACTGTGTTACCATTAAGGGGGCTGAGCTCGAAGCGCTCTTGTGCCGCTGGTAATGGTAACCGAGGCCTTTCGTCCTTGCTCCTGTCTGGCTCATCTTTGGTTGACTCACAGTCGTCTAATCGCGGGGCTAGGGCCATAGCTGGTGGGCAGGTGTAGGCCGATGCCACCGTCATGGCAGGTGGTGCCTTGTCAACCTTTGGTCCTATGACACCGGGTGTCACGACTCTGGTTGTTGTTCCGCTCCCGGGGAGGGGCGTGATAAGTCTCGTGGTTCGCTCCAGGAGGTATGTTACCCGCCTGCCTTTTTCTTTTGGCGGCTGGGCCTATATTGTCTTTTTTCTTGTGCCTTCAAGGAATTTTTGTTGTATGGAGGTTCTTCCTAGGTTCATAGTTGCCAAGCCGTTGGGCTTTGTAAACCTACCTATTCGCCTGTGCCCTTCGTCAGACCGCGGCGAGGTCAAAGTCACCATGGCACGACACCTTCCCCTTGTGACCTTGAGTCTGCTAGCCGATGATGAGAGTTGCTCCAACATTGGAGCGGCGGCCAGCTTGGTCGAGGGAAAGGCACCAGGTGTCGATGAGATTGGAGTGATTGTCGTCATGGAAAAGGAGGCGAGATCACCGCTCGTCATCGATCCCTCATTCATGGGGATGACAGTCACCCAAGCTGGTGGGCCTGTCCTGACTCCTCGCAGTGAGGAGGTCGGTCTTAGCGAGGATCCTTTCTTTTGGCCGCACCTCGTGGGTTCTCACGAAGCCCCATTTGAGGTGAATGATGCGGCCGAGCAGGCCACGTGGAGCGGCGCCTTGTAGAGTCGTGCGGGGGTCCTTGTGACTCTATTAGAGCTAGCTAACATGGCCGCCGTGGTTGTTGGGTTGGGTGCAAAGGCCCAACAGTTGATGGCCGAGGAAGTTGTACCCCACTAATAGGTGTAGTCTTACTACTTTGGTTCGCCTGTTGGGCTCACTGTGCAGGGTGCTCATTTGACTAAATGGCATAGTTATTTCTTTCTTCTTTTGCAGGAGGTGACGAGGGCTTCAGCAGAGAAGTCTTGATTTTTGTGTCAGGCTTTCCAGGTGCTGTCAAAGGGTGCTGCAGATCGTGATCGCCTGATCAAAACAGAGGCAGAAGTGTAGCACCTATGAGAGGAATTGGTGGCCTTCGAGAGGACGTAGGCGGGGCTCCATGAGAGCTTGGTCAATGCCATTAGAGGGGTTGACTCGGCCCAGGAGCGGCTTGCGGAACAGGGGGCACGTGATAGATCTTAGATTGGTTTGCTGACGGCCTAAGTGGCTAACCTCAAGGCAGTGATGGCCCTTCAGGAGGTGGAACATGCCGCGATAGAGGCTACCCAGGACAAGGCACAGCAGGGTCGTCAGCACCTCAAAGTTGAATGTCAAGGCCTTTGCTCCATTTGCGCTGGTAGGTTCCTCTTTGCTCACATTGGGTCTCGGCTCAATGGCCGTGCTTGACTACAGTTTGTCTGCTTGCTTTAGGTGTGTGTGCGAAGGCACTTTAGGATCTAGGGGCGAGGACGACCGTGGAGTGGGCGGCTCGGGAGGCTATCACAGAGCTAACGGCATAGACCTATTCCGGACAAGACCTGTGCGACGTCGTGCTCGGTGCCGGTCGAGGGAATGCCCAGCTGGCGTCCTATCTTGACAAAGCTCGTCGCCAGGTGGACCCCCATGTGTCCGCTAGGGTTCATAGTGGCATGATCATGGCCTTGACATCGGTCGGTTCTCACTATGATGGCGTGGATTATGATGTTGTGGGACAAGGATATTCGTTGAAGAAGTCCAACGACGAGCTCCTTGCCATTAGCAATTCTACTACTCGTGGTGCAGAAGTCCTCACAAGCAAGGTGTCGGCTGTCGTGGTCTGCCTCTAGTTTTAGGCTTTCGATGTGTAGGGGTCTCTTTGTGTAACTGGCCAGAGTTTTGTATGTGTGCCCTTTTTGTAAAGAACTAGCTTGGGTTTCTTGTGAATGATGTGTGATTGGTGCATTCTCCTTGTCATTTGGTTGCCCTTCGTTTTCCTTTTTGCTCGAATTGGAATGTGCTTCTTTCCTTTGGTCACATGCTTGTGGGCGCGAATTCTAGCCTAGGGGCTAGCCCACGGGGCTAGGAAGGTGCGCGGTCTGTTCGAGCGACGTGGCATTGAGGGTAGGTCGTAGATCCGGCTCGATGTGAGAAGAAGGTGAGTGGGCGGCTCGTGATCTCTTTCCTTTCGTTCCCTTTGCCTTGAACGAGCGGGTTCCCCGTTCCCCTTTGAGCTCGTGCAAATCAAGAAACTAAGGCTCGGGTCATCGGCTCATCGCGATGAGGGGTGCCATCAGAAAACATTATGGGTCGCTGGGACAATGACAAACAGTGTTGTGCCATGGGTCATGCGCATGTGTGTTTGTGAGGGTGCAGTCCCTGCAAGTGAGTCATGTCCGGCCGTGAATGCGAGTCGGATCGAACCACTCGGGGGTCGAGCGCTACTAGGCCATACTGCATGGGAGTCGAGTTATCCAGTTTCGCTTTGTGGGTCGGCCCTAAGTTTCTATGGCTATTGGTGGTCTTATATATGTATGCAGACATGCTTGGGTAGTGAGACTAAAGTCAAAGTGGACGTGACTGATTGATGTACCGAACGCCATCGACGATCTATTTGTTGTAGCTTGGGGCTCGTCAAACCCCCAAACGTCTGCTTGTGGCAGAGTTGTTGCTCGGGGCGCTGTGAGCTGTCATAGTCTCTGGGTTGCAAGCTGATGGGGTCGCTTCTTTATCGCTTTGAGCGGTAGTAGCTAGCGTGGGTCGGCCTCCTAGACGGCCTTGGGCCGATCCGCGCTGACTCAATGTCCTTGATGGGCTTGCGAGCCCCCAAGGGTGGTCTTCTTATGCCTGGCTTGCTGTAGCTTTTGGCCGAGAGGGCTCGTGCGTTTTGGTGCCTGGGTCCTCCTAGCTCGACATCGCCGTTGTCGCCACATCTCCGTCTTTGGGTGTAGCTACCGCTTCTAAGGAAGAACTATCATGATTTATCATTGTGGGAGCTGGCCTTGAGTGCAATGTGGTTCGATCCGCTAGTCACGGCACACGGTGCACTTGGGGAGCCCGCTCCCTCAGATGCATGCGCCTCCAAGCGATAGCTGATAGTTCGTCGTGGTGTGTCATGTAGCTCACCCGTTATGCAGGATCGGACCCTGGTTCCAGGCTTGACCCAGCGTGGCGTTGCGCTAGCTACTCGCTGGGTCACCCATGATGACGCCACGTGGTGGTGGGTAGTTTCATCGTTCGTGCACACCCTGGTTCATTGCGTTTGGCTAGTGGTGATGTTGCCCGGGGCGTGATTCTGTCGTAGGGTCCAGTTCTGCCACGCAGCGGGTCTAGATAGGGTATGAGTGGATGTCGGTTCGGGCGATCTCGCGGTTCCCAAAAAGAATGTGGCCACCACGGGCCATTCCTTCGGTGAGATAGTCGTTAGCCATGGCCATCTGGTTTCTCGGGTGGAGGTCTCGACCACAGCTAGTAATGAGAGAGGGCACTGGGCCCCTCACGTGGGTGCACTCCTGGATGCAAACCTCGACGGCAGTTCTGAGAGTGTGTCCGCCGTGGACCGTAGGATCTAGACCCGTGGGACAGAGGACCGGGTCACAACTGAGGGTGAACACGGGCATCAGCCCTTCGGTGCGGTTAACCACGTGGTTTCCCAAAAGGATATGCCCGGTTGAGGCCATTCCCTTGGTGAGTTTGTTGCGAGCTGTGGACCTTTGATTTCTCAAACAAGAGGCGTAGCCACGGCCGGCAGTGAGCGAGGGTACTGGCCCCCTCTGGGTAGGTGAACTCTAGGATGCTACCACTGGAGGCAGTTCCAAGAGTGTGTTCACTGCGGGCTACATGTCCCGGATCTCTATGATAGAGGTTTGGGTCGTAGCCGCGGGCGGTCACAGGTGCTGGCCCTTTGATGCTGATGAACTCATAGTTTTTGCAGCGGATGTGGCCGCCGTGGGCCATTCCACCAGTGAGTTCACCGACAGTGCGAGGAGCCATCGCTTCCTTCTCAACAGACGAGAGTGCATGACTGTCCCCTATCTGGCGCACCAACTATCGATGTTTCATAAACTGGACTAGTGAATTTATACGATTGTTGCGCTGCTCTAAGAAGACGATGATAGCATCCAATAGACACGAGGATTTATACTAGTTTAGGCTGGAGCCCTACGTCCAGTCTCAGAGATGATCGAGTGTGTGTTCCTTACTTGAATGCTCTAAAGTTCTTACAATGGGGGGCAAGAATAGAGAAAGTGGTGGTGGAACCAATGCTAGGCGAGGGGCTGACCGAAGTGAAGCTTCAGGAGCCCTACAACTATGGTGAATGAATGGAATGGTAGCGGATGTGAACTATCTTGCCCAGGCAGTCCTTATATAGAGTTTAGGGCTAGAGCTTATACAAAGAGGAGGTTCTCCAGACCGAAGGGTCGAGAGCCTGAGGGAGGGCCTAGCTAACTTGGCTTGCAAGCTATGTCATCTTCTAGTGCTTGTTTGGTCGAGTGGCTATCGTCATGGTCTTCTGGCCTCGTTGCGGCAGGACATGACGTGGTGCTACTATGTCGGCCATGGCGGCACTGTAGCCTCGATGGTGGTTCGTCCGCTGTCCTGTGCAACGCGGTGTCCATCGTGGCCTTCGTCATTGTCTCTAGTTCCTAGGGGCATCGTACCTAAAGTTCATGACCACCCTAGGTCGTCGTTCGCCTGGTGGCTTCGCAGAGCTGAGAGCCACGACCCCGAGCGACGGGGTCGGGGTTCTTTGCTGGTCTAGATGGCCTCTGTGTTGAGACTCTTGCCATGGATCCCATCCCATAGTGGGTGGGATTGTACATGCGTCTGCTCGGCCTATGTTTGGACGGTGGGTATCATACCCATCACCACCGTCGTGTAGTGTTGTCTTGTCGGTGCGATGTGGCACAAGGACGGTGTCTGACTAGACCGAGGTGACTGTTGTCCACTCGGTCCTTGCGGGGTCAGTGCGACATGCTTGCTCTTGTTAGAGCAGGCGCGCCTAGGTGTGCTCGACCTCCCCCCATCCCTTCCGGGGGTTGCGATGGGGAGGGATCGTGCATCTTGCGAGTGTCGTATACTAAGGTGGGTGGAAGAGGTCAAGGATGACCCCGGCCTTGGCGGCTGTCCTGCTCCGCTCGGCTTTCGCTGGGCCTCGATCGTTCGGGTCTTTGTTAGCCATTGTGTTGCGGGCCGCGTGGCCTGTTAGCTAATCGGTGTCTTGAGACACCCCGGGGTTACAACCACGACACCATTACAACCTCGGGGTTCAGACATCCAGATCCAACAATTGCAACATACAAAAGAAGACAGATGAAACACTTGAGACATGCGTGTGAAACACTTACAACATACGTGTACAAAAAAAACAGATAAAACATTAGGGATAGACGCTTGCAACATACGTGTACAACCATTGCAACATATGCAACATCCCGATCTATTTTTGTAACATCCGCATGAAACAATTGAAACATACATATAAAACAACTGAAACACTTGAAATATGGGCTTGCAACATGTCTGAAAAAACATCCAGAAACACTTGAAACACAGCATTGTCGTGCGGCCATGACCTACCTGGTGGGCAATTG
Organism: Miscanthus floridulus; assembly: GCF_019320115.1. NCBI lineage: Eukaryota > Viridiplantae > Streptophyta > Magnoliopsida > Poales > Poaceae > Miscanthus > Miscanthus floridulus. Next base: position 17,654,317 of record NC_089581.1, read on the forward strand.
CGGTGGCGCAGGCTCGCTGGATGGTGCGCGGTTGCATGCCTGCCATACCCGCTGGCAGCCGAGGGAGAGGTGACACTGCTGGATCTGGGGAGGGCGCCGGCGGCCGGGTAGGGAAGGGTCAGCGGTTTGCTTGGATCTCATCGGGGTGGAGGAGATGGCCACCGGATCCACGGCCGTTAGGGGCTTCCGGTGGATGAGGACGCCGGGGTGGGAGGAGTGGCGCCGCCAGGGTACAGGACGAGGCCACCGGGGTGGGGGAGCGTGCCGCCGCCAGCCAGGGAGGCAACCATGGCCGCGCGTCGGCGTAGGCGCGGGACGCGAGCACAGAAGAAAGGAGGAAGCGAGAGAGTGCGAGAGTCAGTGTTCCGGACGTCTTAACAGGCGTCCCAAACCCGAGTCAGCAATTTTTAGCGGTAGCGGGCCTGTGTTGTTGTTGTAGCCCATCTACACCAATTCAGCTCAAGTCCAGTTAGCCTGCGTTTATCATCAACTCAATCCCGTCTCAGGAACCAGGGAACCCTACCCCTGTCCTATCCTATCCCCATTCATTCGGCCACTCCCCAGGTCCCCAGTCCGCGCAAGGCTGCCGGACGGCGAGGCAAGGGTGCGAGGTGCGAGGCAAGACGGCAACCCCGTCGATTCGAGGCGCGGGCACCGGCAAGTGCCACTCGGCGAGGCACGAACACCGTCAGGGCTGACGCGGTTGCCACAGCCACCCGCGCACCCGCCCGCCCGCCATCATCAGAGTCCAAAATCCAAGCTCTAAACAGGTTCGTCCATGAACAGATAAGCCGCGCCCCACGCCACGCCACGGGCACCACACACGTACATAAGGCGTCAACCCGATCGGCGGGCGGGCATGGGGGCGCTACCCGTCGCCCACAAGCTCGCTCTCACGGCCCCGTTCCTCCCGTGCCACCGCCGGCCCGCGGCCCACGGCCGGCGCGGGCGGCGCCGGCGGTACGGAGCCGTGGTGGCGTACATGGAGCCGAACCCCAACTCGCCGGCGGCCATCGCGGGGCGGCTCATCGGCGCCCTCCCCGTCGTGGGCCTCGTGGCGCGCATCCTCAACGACGAGGGCGGCGTCGGCGGCGACATCATCGACTTCGCCGAGTTCCGCCGCCGCGTCAGCAAGAAGTGCACCGTCATGGACTCCAAGGCCTTCTACGACTTCAACCAGCGCCGCGGAAAGGTACCTTCGCTCTGCTGCTCTGGTATCTATCTATGTGGCTGCGCACAGCTTCTGAATGGAACGGAATGAGAAATCTTTTCGTCGCGTCGTTGGGCAGCCGGGAGATCCCTTCTACGTTCTGCTGTGCTGCTGGCTGGCCGCCATTGGTGCCGGGCTGCTCAAAACAGAGGAGATCTTGGAAGGCGTGGCGCGGCTCCGCATCTCCAACGATATCGAGTTCGAGGAGGAGACGTTCATCGACATGATGAGGGCGGCAAGGGAGGTAATGTTAAGAGCTTTCTGCTCTTGCTCTTGCTGACGGTAACATCATTATGCTATCTGCATTACAACGGCGTATGCTAGAATCAGAGAAGATGAATTGTGTGTGATGACTGATTGATGCAGAAAAGGGCGAAGCTGAAGGCTCCAGCTCCGCAGATACCGATGGAAACGCGGGCGGAGAAGGCCCTGGAAGCCATCTACGTCTGCTGCTTCGGGCAGGACATGGTGGAGGAAGAGGAGGAGAAGTTTCTCCGGACGATACTGAACGCGGTCTTCCCCTCCGTCGGGAGGCCGGCGGTCGAGAGGATGGTGGCGTCCATGGCCAAGCAGGTGGTCTCCGGTGAGAGGAAGCGGGACGAGAGGACCGTGTCCAAGGAAGTGCAGCAGCGGCAGCTCAAGGACCTCGAGTTTCTGAAACAGAATAAGCTGGAGTCGTCGTGAAGCAGCGGCGAGCAGAAACTTGTCGTAGACACTGTAGTCCAAGAAACACAAATCACGCGACGTGCTTCGCCGGTTGCAGGCTTGCTGGGTTGCTTTTGGAACAACGGATTCACGAAGGAATTTTGTAGGGCTAGAACGGATTTCTATATGAATTTGTCCTATGTGTTTTGTGTAGCCCTTTGGAAATTGGAACAAGGAAGTGGCCATACTGAAATCCTACAGCTCCTATGGAATGGCTCAATCCATAGAAATTTCTGAGCTAATCTAACATGACATCCAACCTCCTTTGTGGTTTTGGCTCTCTCCCCTTCTTCTAATTCCTGTATTGTTCTTTTTTCCTATATATTGCTTCCAAACACTATATTAGAAACTTTCCTAGCTTCATAATCTCTGTAGGACAATTGACATTCAACTATAATCCTATGTTTTTCCTATAATATGTTCTATAAATCGTGCGCTCTAATTCATGAGGTGTGCGAAGTGCGATGGGGAAGCGAGTGGAGTCGTCGATGCAGCCATGCCTGGTTGCGAGGTGATGGAGCTCACTGTCACATTGTGAATGTCAATTATAAAAACAAGATCGACCACGGAGCAACAGGCGTTTTCATTAAGAATAAAATGGCCAGCAGTTCCTCTATGAAAGATAATAATATGAGGAACCTTTTTGTTGCCTATGTGGAAAAAAAATAAACAGTACGAATCCATCATAACAAATTGACAATAAATAGCATTGCAAACCGTAGGGTTCATGGGTCAGACGAGTGGCAGCTGACAAGATCATTGCAAGTGGTAAGCATCTTTGGTTAATTTTCCTCGTGGAGGGTTCTGCTGCGACATTTTTCCTGTTAAGAGACCAACATTCAGTGGTTGCAGAGCACAATCTTAGTATGTACAAATCAAGAGCAGGAAAGAAGTGTCGAGCTTCCTAATCGCAGAGAGTGGAGACTGGCGAGTGGTAGAATTTGTGTACGAGTGACGACTGACGAGTGTGTGTTCACGATTGCAACGAGAGAGAGAGAGAGAGAGAGAGAGAGAGAGAGAGAGAGAGAGAGAGAGGAGGAGGAGGAGGAGGAGGGTATGGACTATGAGTATGTATGCGCAGCACACCTGATTGTCGTGTTGGTTGACTGTCTGCACTTCCGATCGATGTGCCCATAGGGAAAGAGTGAAACTGTCACAGCATGATCTAACCATCACTCGCAAGCCTCGCGCAGCAACCCACACCATGACATGTGTGTTTCACTCCATGGTGGATGCTAAGCCAAGCAGCTGTCTTCTCCATGGAGACAAGCACAGGCGCTACACGACGAGCAATGCTGTTGTTAGATCATGCTGGCAGGTTCACTCTTTCTCTTGGGCACTCAACTCACACCATCCCTCCGATCCGGTCGGTTCCATCCGCCGTTCAGAGGGCTCGCGCTCTCGGCCCCCATGGCGCGGCAGCTCAACACACCACACGGCCATCCGCCGCTGCTTATATAGACGGACGGACGGATCGCCGGGCAGAGAGCCAGAGACCGGCCCGGTTGGGGGTCACATGGGGACGGCTGCCGGTCAAGGTGGCGCCCGTGCGTAAACAATCCTCGCCCTGTCGCCGACCCGGCGAGCGCGAAGGGGATCCGATTCCGAGGCCGGCGAACTGCCAATCAGCGCCGAGTCAAACGCGGGGCAGCACATGCACGTCGCGGCGCGTCACGCGGAGGAGGCAAACGTGGCCTCGCTCGCCCTTGCGCTGCCGCCGCGGGAATTAACTGCACGCCCCGCCCTGTCCTCGCCCGCAAACAAATTCCGTCTCGAGAACACAAACCCCCCGACTTTTAAAAACGGGTTTTTTGGACGAAGTAGAAGTGCAGAGGCTGGTCCATTCGGTTCAGAGATGAAGGATAGTCAAACATATCCGAGTGCGTTGCTTAAAATATTCAGCCAAACAAACAAAAATCAGCAGGAGTAATATACACAAAGCTATGTTTTCCAGATCCGTACAGCATGCTACAAGAATCAGCAGGAGATCGAGCATAGCCCAGCTCACATGTGCCTTTGGTCTTTGGAGGAAACATTTACCTCTGGACGATTCCAAAGGGCAAAAGCAACGGTTTAAACACGACAAACAGTGACAATGTAATCACGACACGATTCAGCATAGCCATGGTACAATATTTCTCTCACAACAAAACATCATCAGCCGGCTTATCAGCCGCAAAAACCATCAGCCGAACAGCTGTCAAATTGTTCGGCAGTCTCTGACTGTCAAGAAATGGCACACGATACAGGTTTCAGAAGAGCTCATGCCCAAATAAATAATACAATGCACGTACAGAAGCGAATGCAGCGGTCTAGCAGACAAATGCCTTGGGGCACCAATGACCTAAGTTGATAACTTAAATCCCCATCAAGTGATGATGGCAACAATGCAAAGGGGAAAAGGGGGATGGGGTTACACATACATGATCAGATGACAACTACTACAAGTGGAAGGACCCAGATGCTGTGCCGCTACAAAACTGACTGACTCGGGAGGAGCTCTGGCGACCAAAGCCGCTAGCCTTGGTCCCACTTCTCATGTTCTGCCTGGCTGCACCTGAAGACCAACTTGCTGAGAGCTGTGAAAAGGTCGGGTTAGAGCATCAAACCTCTGAGGCCGGCCAGATGTCATGCCTGCAGAAACCACCTGCCTTGGCCTTCCCCTGCGCTTTACCAATGTCGGTCACGACTTACCACCAAGTTTCTCGTTCATTCAGTATCCAAATGTTCACCTCATGTCGTACCATGTGGGCAAGGAGCACAGTGAGTTGTAAATTTGCTCAGCTTTGGGCCGCTTGGATGCATGTCCTCTGGTACACTGGTAGAAGAGATCTATCAGATGTCTCAGTTTATCTGCATGAGCATCAGATGTGATCCCTAAATTTAGCCTCGTAGCTGGCTCATCCAATGTCCAGAATGCTTCTAATTCCTGAGTTAGCCTTGGCCTCTGTTTCTTCCTCTGAAGAGACGGGATTAGGAAGATGGTTATACATTCATATGTAAACACTAGAGCAACTACAAAAACAGTAATTTGCTTCTGGTATGACAGGGTCTTACCAGTATCAGATCATATATTTCTGAGTCAGGAAGTCCCTGGTAAGGCATCCGAAGAGTAAGCATCTCCAATAGAAAACATCCAAATGACCAGATATCTACTTCCTGCATCCAAGAAACATCTAATCAGCCAACCGAACCTCCTCTTGGGATTTGGTTGGGACAGGGTAGATCTGTAGTAACTAAATAGTTTTGTACAATGTACACAGTTCTTCAGTTCAAATGGATCTCAATTCTAAAATTGAAGTGGATTTGCAATGTGAATCCAACAGACATGCATTCACACAGGTTGCATGATAGTTACAGTGGTCAGAGTAATGTTTTTTTTAAGGTCAGAGTAATGTTTGAAGTACGAATGTCTCCAAAAGATCAGGGCTAAATTTGTTACTGCAAGATGATTGATTCCCAGATCAGAACATAATTTCAAATAGAAGCCACATTCAAAACATTGGTGTATATATATACTTAACGAAACCTTATAATATTTCACAATGCAGGTTGCTGAGAACAAAATAACCACCAAACTCACCAACAAGCATGCACAATAACTCAACAAATATAATGAATAAACAACAAAACCATAATTATCTAACAAATTCTTACCAGCCCATAGTGGTGTTTTTCATGCATGGCCTTAACAATCTCTGGAGCCATCCAACAAGGTGTTCCAACACAAACATTGGGTGGGTGTGTACCAAGGTGAGATATACAGCATGCATGGGATAAAGAATGCAAAGGAACGGATCTGTCAAAATCAGAGAGTTTGACAATGGGTGCACCAGCATTCCTCTTGGAATCCAGATCAATCAAAACATTCTCACTTTTTATGTCCCTGTGAATAACTAGCTTCTTGTGCATCTCCAACAATGCACAAGCAACTTCACGAGCAATGTAAACTGCCAGATCAATGGGGATACACTTCTTGCCCTCCTTCAGTAGCTTTGTCAAATATCCCTGACGAGATATTAACAGGTTCGGTACCAAAAATGAACATCTGAATTAATGTTGAAACAATACAGGAGAAAGTCATAAACATGATAAATGATTTTTACCTTAAGAGAACCTCCATTTACATATTCCATTAAAATTATAGACTGCAATATCCTATATTCTTTATCACCTTCGACTTGAACCCATTTAGATGAAAGTTGGTGTCCATATATGTCCACTATGGATCTGTGCTTCCTTAATGCACCAAGCATTCTTACTTCTCCCAGAAGCTTGTATTCAAAAAGTTTAACTTCATCATTTGAGGCACTGCGAGTATCCAGATATTGTATCTGCAATTGCAACAAAGTCAAGCACACCCAAAAATACCACACAGAAGGCACAAAGAATAAAAGGTAAAAGAACACAAACCTTTGCAGCAGCATCAACAGCACCAATTTTACAGTGATAGACAGAACTAGAATCTGTAACTTCAATTTCTTTGCATGATGAGACAGATGGGAAGGAACACCGAGGAGTATAGCCCTCATCACCGAGTGCAATTTGAAGTCGACTGAGCGGTACATACCTGAAACAGCACGGAGATAATTGGCCAATCAAACATAAGATGATGATCTTGGATTCAGAAAGAAACTGTATGTAGCATGTAATACTTGTGTCAGCGCCTCCCTGAAACAGCAAGACTAATGTGCATGCAACACTAGATCAGCAGACAAGATCCCCTACCATCAGGTGAACAAAATAATAAAGGATTAAAAGAGTATCTACCAGCAATAACTAAATCAAGAATTGAAAATATAAAAATGGGCTCAGTCCCTGCCACAAAGTGACGATATTTTCTTAGCTGTTATAAATTTTCTAAATGAAAATTGTACAGGCAGATGAACAGCTGCACAGGAGAAACTTGTTGGTAGCATCATGGACCATCTCATAAATAGAATGTGACAAAAGGTAGTGAATACAATACAATGTTTTACAATACTGTTCTTTTCAGAATATGATATAAACAGAACCTAAAAACTGGAAATTAGCAGTTTTAGAAATGTGTGATGTGGCATTTTGTAGGTCCTTTATGCCAGACACAATATTAGCATACGCCGAAGCAGTGCTAACGCAATATTGACCATGATAGGGGCAAGCATGGTGCAGTTCTTATTGCAGGTGCTCTCCATGTAAATACAACAGGTAAAAAGAATGGAACAAAAGGGAAGCTACAATGATTTCTGCTTACAAAGAGTATAGGAATATAACATCACAAGCTGCTCACCTGCAAAAGTACTCTGGATCTGTCTCTTCCTTTATGTTGTTGGGGTAACAAGCATCAACAATCATCCTTACCCAGCCATTCCCTTTTCTAACAGGAACAACGTTCCAAGCATGAGGTGTATAGTCAAGATGGCCCCTCACAAGCTCACAAGGAATTGGAGGGTCCGCCCGGTCGCACAAATACTGCAAAGCATATGGTTACAGTGTTCAAACTTCAAAGTGCAAATACAGAATGTCAAAGTACAAATACAGAAAGGAAGCTGGTACAGGGAACAGGGTTACTACCTTCATTAGGACAGCTCGGTGCCTACAAACACCAAATTGCAGTGAACCTATAGGTACAATACCCGAATTTCTTCTTTCCTTGATGAGATGTATTGATCTATTACACAGACCAGTAAAATCAAAGTGCCCAGAAAGAGTATTGGTCTGCTTAGAAGCTTCATTGTTGTCGCCTAAGTTCCCAGCAGAACAAGTACAAACAAAAGGCTGCTCCTTCCTCAAGCTAACAATAGCTCTCCGTGTTCTCCCAAGAGAAGCGCTTCGGTCACAACCACCAAAGCAGTCAGAAACAAACAAAGCGAGCACTGATGCCCTCATTAAATCATGGCCTGCATCTTCCTCCATTTCAAAAGAGCTTGGCCTTGTCAAACTAGATAGCAGCAATTGTGCTGAAGAGGCAATTGTATCCAATTCTTCATCTTGTTCTCTAAGAAAAACAAAAGAATATTAGAACATACAGCATGGAAAAAGAATGTAGATGGCCCCATATGGATAGGAATGGGCACTAACCTGTCCAAGAGAATAACCTCCCGTGCATACAGCCCAAGACTCCTTTCATACTCCTCTAATGACATGAAGGGCATATCTCGGCCTGCGTCATAAAAACCATCTGGTAGATGGTCATCTATGCTGCAAAATGATTCCACACTGTATTTATATGAAAGTTTCGAGCGTTCATCAATTGGTCGAGGGCATTTGCTTGGTTTAGGATTGCTGTCCATATCAGGGTGCCTTTTAGATTTTAAAGCACACTTGGATGTCACTGAAGGATTGTCACGAGCAATCTCACCAACATCATGGGCAGATGAAGCAGTATCATCTAGTTCATTTTCAACGCTGCAGATCCTGCCTCTGCTGAAACAAGCAGGCTCCCCACTGATACAAGAATTGTCATCATCGTAACCTCTCATATTGAATCCAGGTTTCTCCTCGTCATAGTGATCCTGTACCATCATGCCACTATCCTTTGTAAGCCCATCCAAATCATCATCGACTATTGAAGATACATCTTCAGATATAGAACTCGTTTCTTTCAACGAGTCCTGTACTGAGGTTTCTTCGTCAATTGTTCTGATGCCTAGCTTGTTTTCCATATCTTGCAAACTAGAAGGGCAATCATCTTCAGCCATGGTCACAGCCATTTCATCTATGTATTTTTCATTGAGCTTGCTCCTGCTCGACTCCAAACGCTCCTGGCGAGCTCGTTGTTGCAGGCAATCCCGTCTCCTCCAGCCCTTCTTCATTTTCTGTGGGGTATGGTGTTTCAAATTTGGGGAAGCTTCTGGTTGTAAGCATAAAAGGGCAGTGTCGCAAGCACGACTTGAAGTACTAGATTCTGCTAAACTACTCATGTCTGCTACACCTGTGTACTTCAGCTTGCAACCCTTCAAAGCATTTTCAACGTTTCCCCTCATATCACAGCATATCCATGAAGGAATTACATAGGAATGGGAGAGCCTATTAAACTTGAAACAGAAAACAAAAATGTCAATGTATGATATTTATAAATTTATAAACCCAGCATCCACGATATAAAATAAATAGCACCAATTGAGTAATAAGTATATAACATCGTTAGCACAAAACAAGTGACCCCTCCTGCCCCCCATAAAATCAACACATGCTTTATTTTTGGGCTAAATACCTCCTCTAACATATCTGTCCTTAAATTTTCAACACATTTAAATGGATACATATTGTTATATTGAACCACATGAAACAAATATAGCAGAAACACTAGTATAGACAGTGGAATAGATGTTAGAACAATTCGAATATAGCAAATAAAGAAGAAACATGTAATTTTACTCATGAGAAGAGGCATAATAGATAGAGAAAATACCTGAAGGTTTAAATACTGCAGCGTAAGCATAGAAATAAGTTTAACCGAACCAAGAGAAGTCAATCTGTTGTTTGATAAGTCAAGGCTTTCAAGACATCTCAAAGAGGAGATTCCTGAGGGTACATCTACCAACTTATTATTGGTCACTTTGAGGAACTTCAGTGCACTCAACTCAATTATACAGTTAGGCAAGTTCTTCAGTTTGTTGAAAGAGAGGTCAAGCTCTTGGAGCTTCCTGAGGGAACCAATCTCAGGAGGGAGGTACCTGTACATTGTGAGTTTGTGACAAGGATAACAATCAGTCAAAACTCAAAAGAGTAGCTCATACAACAAGGCAATTCAGTTAACTACTCCAATCATTAAAGCAGCACACATCTGACACAATCACGGTCCCCAAAGATCAGCTATGTCCACTGATTTGTAACCTACTAAAACTTTAATGCAGTGGAAGTAATTTCAAATTGAATCTACCTATAAAATTTTCATGTATCCATTCTAAATATTCATAAATGACCAAAGTTTGACTGAAGATATCACAAAATGGCACTATAGAAAGAAAAAAGGGGAAAACCTTAACAAAACTTGGTTCCAACAAAAAAAAAGTATGAGAAAAGCTACATGTAAGTATAATGCATCACAGAATCAAAAGTTTAGCAAAAGCAATTCTACCATTGTGTTCATATCACATAGCACTGGTGCTCATTTAGTAAAGGTGCTGCCTAAACGGCCTAAAACATCAATGTGTTCATAAAACATATCACTGGCATTCAATTAGTAAGGTTGCGTTTGTTTTGGGATGAGGTGGGACAGAATGGTGTCACCCCAGTTTTCTGGGATGGGATGATCTCATCTCTATGTTTGGTTGTGGGGAAGGATTCAACCATGTTTTGTGTTTGGTATGAGGGACAAAAAAGGATAGGGTGGATGGCCGTTTTGCATCTGTTCGCAACTGTCAAGGTGGACCCACGTGTGATACTCATTTTCCCCTTTCTTCCTCCTTTCCTCTCCCAAAACAGAGCACATTCATATATATATAAAAGAACAGAGCAAATCCATGGCCGGATCAGCATCTGTGCCCACCGCTGCCTGCCCTGCTTGGTGAGGCAGCTCCGCCTGGCCCAGCTGCCCTCCCTCACCAGCGCAGAGGCGTGGCTACCACAGAGGCTACCCTCCTTCACAACTGCGGCTCCGCCCGCTGCGTCTGTCCCTGCGCTGTTGTCACAGCGGTGGGGACGTGTGGTGGCATGCGTGCGTGCGCACGTGTGGAGGGGAGCATGGGGGTGGCGCACGGCTGGGCCGCCGATGGCGTGCACGGAGGAAGAACGGCGCGAAGCAGGAGGAAGGAAGGATGCAGTAACGGAGGAGAACAGCGTCGACAGGGAACGGGTTGGTACCTCTGTTTTTGAGTGATGACAGTTGAGGAGAATAGTCTCTCCTGGGGACGGCTCCATTCTATTTCTATCTGTCCCTGAACCAAACACCTGGACTGCCCCGCCCCCACCCCCCAAAAAAAGAACACCAAACACACCCTGGCTAAAAGTTGTACACAACTGGTCTGAAACATCAGCACATCAGTATTTACACTTCAGAAACTAAGAGAACATATGTCCACATCCCACAGATGGATCCAATCCATGGAGCCATTTGATGACCCTAACAGTGATTCCGCAATTTAAAGGTTGCACACCGAACATGGCTGCCATTATATTTTCAGCAATAAGGAAAGTTATAGTTATTCTACAGAAAGCAACGTAATTAAACTCCAACACAAAGCCAATGGGTGCACCACCACCACTGAAGCAATGAAGCGCAATAAATAATGCACATGCATTCTAGTGTATTTGAAATGCGAATAGCAGCTATCCACAATTCAGTAATTTTGTACTGTGATGAATTGAACAGTAAACAAATGGAATTAAAATCATGACAGAAGCAAAGTAAAAAAAAAACACATATGCACGACAACATTCGGTCAACCTACAAGAAATCACGGTTACCAGACGCTACCTAGCACAGAGAAATTCAGTCTAACCAACAGGCATTACTAATCATGGTTACCCATCCAAGCTTAGTCACGCACACCATTTCCCCTACCGTCATGCTACTGAACTGAATTGATCAATTGAATTGAATAATTAGTAGGAAAAAACAGCTGAGAACACAATAAAGCAACCACATTTATGCTTGAAAACGCAAAAAAAAAAGGGGGGGGGGGGGGGGGGGGGGGGGGGGGGGGGGGGGGGGGGGGGGGGGTGGGGGGGCAAGCACAGGGAATTGAATTTGTGGTTTTGCACATACCTTATTGAGAAGTGGCAAATGGTGAGCTTCGTGAGGCACTTGAGCCCGGCAACCTCCGCCAGTATGGAGCACGAGGACGGCCTGGGCGGCACCATTGAGAGCTCGAGCTCCTTGAGAGCCTGCATCCGACGGAGCGGCGCCCCTGAGACCCTGGGCGCGGACACCTTGACCTGGAGGCTCTCGAGCCCGTCCAGCTCGCCCCCGGCATCCGCGGGCAGCACCTCCACATCGTTGCCGAAGAACTTGAGCGACCTGAGGCCGCCGGCTCCGCCGCCGATGGAGCGCGGGACGAGGTTGAACGTGTTGCGGTAGATGTATATCTCGCGGCCGCCGCCGGCGGGGGGCGTGGGGAGGGTCGCGAGGTCCCAGACGTTGCCTGCGACGTCGGAGGCGTCGGATCTGCGGGCCGGGAGGTCTTCTGCGTCAGGGACGGAGAAGGCCGGGGCCATGGGGCGCCGCCGGAGCGGCGCGGCGGCGAGGTTTTGGGCGGCGGAGCCTAGGGTTTCGTACGGGCGAGAGAAAGGGGGGAACGAGCAGGAGAGAGAAAGACAATGGAGGTGGGAATAAAAAGGTTTTGTTTGTAAAAAGAAAAAAAAAAGGAGAGGAGCGCGTGGTGGGACGCGCCGACGCGGAGCCCGAGAAGGGGAAGACGAACCACGAAGACGAGCCTGGCGGGTTCGCACTTCGCAGTCTTCAGACTTGGGACGCGTTTACGTTCGGCACCGCGGTCTGGTGTGCGCTGGACCGCTGGTCCGGTTCGGGAAGTGATACGGGCCGAGCAAACTAGCTGGGCCAGACTCTCAGCCCAAGCCCACTCGTAGGGCTCCACGCTGTTGACACTCAAAATACTCCTATATAAAAAAAGGCACTCAAAATACTCACCTCCCAAAAAAAAAAAGTCAAAACTACTTGTAATTTGGAATAGAGGGAGTAGCTTAGAACAAAACTGAAAGAAGAGAGATAAAGAACTGCTTGAACCAAGAGGATGAAGCCAAACTGTAGATTTGAGTTCACCATGATGGAGCTCTCCACCAAACGATCGAAATAGACATGCATCATGTTCGCTTGATCGTATCAGCCATAATATAGTGTTTTTCTCTCACAATAAAACAGCATCAATCGGCTTATAAGCCACAGAAACGATCAAGCAAACATGGTTGGTCCGATTTAGAGTTCGGATGTGAAAGTTATAGTGGAAATAAAGTAGAATCCATGTCAGACATGTAGATGTTCAGATAGGAGGAATGAAACGGCTTAAAATGATGCATTTCTATACTAGGGTCAAGTGACATGCACCGGCTGACTGAATTTCTATCCCCAATACTTGAGTGTTTGCAACTTAGGGTGAATTTCTACTGTGTCTATGGTTTGTTAGATATCTTTGAGCACATGCACAGTTGCACACATGCAAACAAAACATGTGTAGAGTCCATGCAGTATTGTCCAATGGTTGTCACGGACCGAGCTGGACCCAACAGTCGTATGACCAGTGCCCCAGTTGCCCAACTGCCCCACGGTAACGGTAACCGCCAGGCAGACAGAGCCCAACGTGATCGGGACTATTGGTCGGCGCGCGCGCGCTCGAAGGGTTTCTGACGCGCGCGCACTCAAAAGAATAATACCGCACCCACGTAACCTCAGCTATCATGTTTCTCTCTTCTCATATCTAGTTTTTTTTTACCACTCTAAAATTAGCCCATTAACGTTTCTCCTATCTAGATTATGGGCCAATGGGCCAATTTGAATTCTACGAGCTTTTTATTTCTCTTTCGGGATAGCAGGTATTTGGGAGATGAAAAGGGTGGGGAGATGGTTTGAAAACCAGATAAATACAGAAGTACTACTTTTCAAAATTCATACAATTGTATATAGCCTGTTCGGTTGGCTGGTTCATATCGTTGCTGGTTCGTGAAGAAGTTTGTGTGAGAGAAAAATATTGTTCCGGCTGAAAATTTACGATCGTTTACGACAAGCCACAGCCAAACGAACGGGCTTATTCCATAATACTTCGTCTAGGATTAATGATTCAACTGATATATAAAAATAAAAAAATGATTCATTAAAGACATGCAAGGTTACCGGCACAAAAAAACTAAAAAAAAAGAGTATATCTTATTTATTGAGATATATATATCTTTAAAGATAGCTAATATAAAGCTTGGCTTCTGTTTTCAGTGCTAAATAGTTGCCATTGATACCCTGAAAAAAAAGACAAGGTACTCGGATTAAAAATGCATGAAGTTATGTTAACTTTTACGTTTGTGTATGTAAAAAAATTATGAATACTGCAAAATTGTAAAATTGATTCTAGACTTCCATTATAAACTTTGTATTGTTAGGTTCAAAACTTTAACATGTTATATTATAAACTTTGTACCGCTAGGTTCAAAACTTTACATCTAAAATTTATAAATTTTGAACTATCATATTACAATCTTTATACTGCTAGTTTCAAAACTTTGAACTATCAATTATAAACTTTCTACTAATAGGTTCAAAACTTTACACTCTAAATTTATAAACTTTGAACTATGACATTACAAACTTTGTACTCCTATGTTCAAAACTTTAAACTATCACGTTATAAACACTGTACTAGTTCAAAAATTTACAGTGAGAAATTATAAGCTATGAACTTTCACATTACAAACTTTGTACTGTTAGATTCAATATTTTGATCTGTCACATTATAAACTTTATACTACTAGGTTAAAAACTTTAATCGATAATTTTGTACTACTAGGTCCAAAACTTTACACTTAGAATTTATAAACTTTGAACTATGACATTACAAACTTTATACTATTAGGTTCAAAACTTTGAACTATCACATTATAAACTTTGTACTGCTAGGTTCAAAACTTTATACTCAGAATTTATAAGCTTTGAACTATGATATTACAAACTTTATACTGCTAGGTTCAAAAACTTTGAACTATCACGTTATAAACATTGTATTGCCAGGTTCAAAATTTTACACTCAGAATTTATAAACTTTGAACTATCACATTACAAATTTTGTACTGTTAGATTTAATACTTTGATCTATCACGTTAAAAACTTTATAGTAATAGGTTCATAACTTTACACTCAGAATTTATAAACTTAGAACTATGACATTACAAACTTAGTACTGCTAAGTACAAAACTTTACACTCAGAATTTATAAACTTTAAACTATCAAATTACAAATATTGCATTGCTAGGTTCAAAAAATTGAACTATCACATTATAAACTTTGTACTGTTAGATTCAAAACTTTACACTTAAAATTTATAAACTTTGGACTGTCAATTATAAACTTTGTACTAGCACATTTAAAACTTTATACTATAAGATTTAAAACTTTGTAATTTCAAACTTTATTTTTAAAATTCAAAAACTTTATACTAGCGCACTTAAAAGTGTGTACTTTAAGATTTAAAACTTTATAATTTTAATCTTTATTTTTAAAAATTCAAGAATTTTATACTATCACATTTAAAACTTCGTAATTTCAAACTTTACATTTTAAATTCAGGAACTATATACTATCACGTTTAGAACTTTATAATTTAAGATTCAAAACTTTGTAATGTAAAACATTACTTTTGAAATTCAGAAACTTTATAGTAGCAAATTTAAAACTTTGTACTAGGACATTTGAAACATTGTACTTTAAGATTCACAACTTTGTAATTCTAAACTTTGCACTTCAAGTTTCCGAACTTTGTTGTAACATATTTCTAACTTTATATTACTATATCCAAAACTTTATAATTAGATACTAATAATATGGTATTTAATTGATGTACAAATGCTTGCTTGGTGCAGCCACAAAAGTTCAGTAAGAATAAAAACAAGCTCCACTGCACATCACGAACCCTCCGTATTTTAGGCGTATAACATGTAAAAATGAGCCGACCATACAACAACAACGAGATAATGCATACCTTTGCAAGGAGCTGCTCCATATTTGCCTCCATTCGAACAATGTTAGTCTTCATCATGTGGAAAAAAAAAATCACAGATATATAGCAATACACGTTACAACTATAAAAAAATAATAGCACTTGTACATCAAACTCATTAACAGAAGAAGTCTGAGCTACCAGTAACAAAATAGCGTCACCCTCTTTTTCATAGTGTCAGTTGCACTAATAAACTTGTTATAATTCTCATACACTATAAATCTGTGTCTAGGTTCTTGATCTCAGTAGCCATCTTCACATGCCCTTGTAGAAGACCTTCCAGATTGGATTGTTGCACCTGAAAACCATGTAAGTAGTGAGCATCCTACTCTTAATTATCGGGACTAATAAACTAAACATGTTATTATGTCATACTAATTTACGCTTTCAACAAAGGCTATTTCACTAGCAAATAGCATATTAGGGTATATAGTTTGGGCCCCAAAAAATCTAGCCAATTTTCAGTAAAGGCCTACGTTTAAATGTTTGGAAAGACATTCAAGTGAAAATGGCAAGACATGCAACAATTATATACAGAAAAAAGTCATTCAAGTGATAGGTCATGCTAAAGTTCATATAATCAGAATGCGAGTAAACTATGTACTGAACATAGAAAGTAAAAAGGGCGTACCCAGTGCAAAGAGCTCCCGCTCTGTGCGGGGTCTGGGGAAGGGTGTCAATGGCAAGCCTTACCCTCGCCTGTGCAATGCGAGAAGACCGCGACTTGAACCCGGGACCTTCCGGTCACAGGCGGTAAGACTCTACCACCAGGCCCGCCCTTCATGTACTGAACATAGAAAGTGATAATGTAAAAAGGGAATACTTGTGTAAACTATGTACCATAAGCAAATTGAAACTATAAAAAAGTAATGCTACTACAAGTAGTCTAACTCTAACTACATAAGTAGAATGACAATAAATTTAATCTTCCTGATTCACGTCATTCATGTCTGATCCCAAATTCCAAGGATACTTATGCAGCATAACTAAAATATGCTGCATGGAAATCTCCTAGTTAAAATAAATTTTATTGAGTATTTAATTAAAAACAATCTATGCATGCATGCAAAAGTCAATATTGTAGTTACGCAACAAGGACACTATGTAAATACTGATAGAAGTGCTCTAAGTAAAATGAACAACCATGAACCATAATTTAAATATTTTCCTAAGGTCACCTAGGCATCACCTTCAACTAGTTGCAGGCACCCTACAGGTCAAACATAAGCACATCTAGAAAGTGAACAATAACCCTGACTAGAAGAAGCCAGTGGTCAAGCCACAACTTGTATACCTAAACACACACTGGCACCATTTTCTCTGGTGATCTACACCATCCAAGTAAGTACAAGATGACTTAGGATTAACCATTTTTTTCCTAGCTATAGCACTTGAGGTGCACAGACACATAATGCAACATTCGTGCAAGACTGACCATACTGTTGAAAAAGGAAAACAACATTTCCACCTCGAAATGCCCAAAACAATAAAATAGTGAGATCAATTATGTTTTCCAGTAGAAAGTTCAGTCTATTCTAGCTAGATAGGTAAGCCAAATGAGTCGTCAGGACAACCAGCATGAATATGTGGTGTTCAAGATTCTTGGTGATGATATGATATGATAAATATATATACATGGAATCTGGTTTGGTAGGTTCATTGCCGAAGATAGTTTTCGCAAATGCCCCACCCTCCATCAGGTTGACCCTATTGATAACATCTCCCATAGCCCATATGGAATCAAATACGGTACGAGAATACTCATCAACCTAGCACAAAATTGTTGCAAAAGCACCAAAGATTATAGAGCGACAAACAAAATGTGATAAACTTGCGCCTCTCATCTAGATACAACCGTAGTATTTGTTCATGAACAAACACAAACCAACACCACACACACTCACACACACACCACACTCACACCCTATGTACACAAACAGATCCTACAACTACACCTAGATTTTAAGATCGCGTCCTTGAGGAGATCATCGAAACCATTCAAGGCTCGTAGGCGACGGGCGCGCCGCAATCCCTTTGTGGCTCCACGCGAGAGAGGCTGCACCTGTTAAAATGGGGAAAACCCCACGACCGGCCGCTGCACCACCTGCAGTGTTGCCACTCGAGCTACGGCTCGTTCCCAAAATGTGATAAACCTGGCACCAGTTATTGTAATAACCTACCAATATCGCACCGTTCTTATCCATTTCGACTCCCACCTGTTCCAATCCAAGGTTCTACAAGGATTGAAACTATGTCAGGAATTAGAATATGAGTCACTATGCACAAAATCTCAAGAACTGCAAGTGCTCTGTGTTACTACCTTTGTATTTGGTCTGCAACCTGTTGCAAACATTACATGTGAGAACCCACCAAAAATTTCTTTATTGGTCTTCAGAGATAACAGACCAGCATTTGATTTAGTTATAGCTTGGGGGGTCTATTCTGTATGAAATGTGATGTCCTTAAAGACATTTATTCAGCGATGAAATCTCTAACCTGTGCATCCAAAACAGGACAAAAAATAAACAAAGAAGCAACACATTTTATCTATTACCAACGCTATCTTTGCTCTTCTAAATATATGCTCACATCTTCATAAAATCCCCTTAAAACTTCCTGCTGCTGAATAAACACATGGACCTCACTTTTAAGCTATTGAAAATGGCAGCAAACTCCAAAGCAATATACCCACCTCCCACTATTGCAATTTTCTCGGGTTTTGAAGGCAAATCTAGTGCGACATATGAATGTATAACATGCTCTATACCAGGGAATATCTGGCATCGATGGTCGGCCACCAACACCAACTAGTATGTGCTTAGCAGTGTAGAGGTTACCATTCACACTAACAGTATGAGGATCTACTATCTGCATTAAGAAAAAGAATACATGAGGAAACACACCTTTTTATACAGTATTCATTTTAGAGAACAGTCTTATCCAAAACATAACCTGATATACAAATATCACCCAACCTTTATCCACGGCTTATATTACTGTAAATGCTAACTAGGTGCTGCAACTCTGTATTTTTATTGGCTTGCTCCAATCATGCTTTCGATCAGTCTCGTATGT
The DNA here is from genome assembly GCF_019320115.1 of Miscanthus floridulus. Taxonomy (NCBI): domain Eukaryota; kingdom Viridiplantae; phylum Streptophyta; class Magnoliopsida; order Poales; family Poaceae; genus Miscanthus; species Miscanthus floridulus. The sequence continues at coordinate 17,672,948 of NC_089581.1, forward strand.
CCATCCAAAGCCACGATACTCTTCAAACTCGTGAGAGTATTTGGATCCATACACTAGCAATTTCTTTGGAACACATCTACGAAGCACACATCTGTGGTGCGAAAAAAAGTTATTATGCTATATAATCAAAAGTCAACAACTAAAGCATATTTCAAGGCTAAAAACTGCTAAGTACTAAACAGATTTCATGAATAGACAGGCTAAAGCATATTAGTTTGGAATATAAATCAATAGCAGACACAGAATAGACAGGGTAAAGGATATTCATAGACAGATGTTTTCCCATCTTACCGGTAAAAGTTTAGGCTGGTTTTATAAGATTTGAATATAATTTATTTATTTGTCAAAAAATGGGACTCTGAGCAGAACCAAGGAAAGTATCATCAGATTTTTTCCTATCTGAGTCTGAACTCCGTAGCCTGAGCAGACCAGCAGAGGCAGCAGCAGCAGGTCAGAAACGCAATACGCCCCAGCCCCCAACCGCACAACCCCTGGCTCCTCCCGCCACCGCCAAAGCACGTCGAGATGCCAAAGCCAGTGGCCTCCCATCGTCTCCCTCCTCTCGCAGGGCAACGGTGGTCACCAATGGATGCCGTACAGCTCGCACGCAGGCCTAGCGGGAGCAGAGGGGCGAAGAGCGGGGAAGGGCAGGCGGACGAGGCGGCGCGTACATGGAGGAGCTAGAGTCGTCGGAGGCCATCGTCGGTGACAACGTCGACGTCCTGCACCGGTGCGGTCGGCAGTCGCGTCGTAGTAGGGTTTTGTAACACCCCTGGTATTACGAACTCGTTTAGCACCACGATTTAAGCCTAAGTAAAATTTTTGAAACGAGTTTCTCGAATTTTAGATATTTAGCTTATGTTTTAAATGCCATTTTTAGCAAACTATACCGAGCCAAGCAATTAAATAGCGCTTAAATATTTTGTCTCTATGGGTTAGTGCGAAGTACGAACTTTTGCGTGAAATAATTATTAGTGGGAGTTAATCGGATCGGACGATGCATAAACACATAATGTGATGAGACAAAGCACAGTATTCATTTAATTTTTTTACGTGACTTGGTTGGGTCTCTTGAGACGTACTGTCATGCTAGACTAGAAGTGTCTGCACTAGTGTAGTGTAGTACGTGTTCTATATATAATATGTAACTGTACTGTACTCATGTCATTATCACCCTATCTCCGGTCTATCCACCCGGCTCCTTTCCTGGCAGTAAAAATTTTACAAGTGGCGGCAGTGGTTTGCAGCGTCAACAGCCATCACGTCCTCTGCTCATCCTGGCCTTGCCCATCTCTGCTGTTTGCCCCTTGGATGCCCTGATGGCCGACCCGTGTAATGTCGTCGTCCCGCGTTTTCTCTATCTCACTCTCTCGGTGACTGCCCTGTCTTGTCTCTGTCTGTCCTCTATGCTGCTGCCTTTCTTTTAATCAATGTCGCTGTCTATCGTGTCTCCTGCCGTCCTTCTTTGCTTTCCTTTTTCTTCTACCAGGCCAGCAGCCGGAGCCATCCTACCAACCGAGCATCTTGTTTTTCTTCCCTCCTCGGTTCCTGCCTCGCGCCCGCAATCGCTGCGCCCCTAGCCGTAACCGCCCGCGCCTTCCCCACGAGCGAGCCCCGGCCTACGCTGGTCTGCTGCCGCAGCACGCGCCGCCGCCACGCTGGACGCGACCCCAGTCCCTGCGCCTCCCTCCAGCCGGTACCGGCCCTCCCGGCGCGCAGCTTTGCCCGCTGCTCCGCGGCACTTTCCCTCCAGTCGTGCCATGGCTGCGCGCCGAGCCGCCGCGACATCTGCTGCCCCGCTGGGAACCACACCGTCCCGGAGCCGTCCGCGTCGCCCCCATGCGCCGCTCCATTCCCGACCCCGCTCGGCACCCCGGCGTCCACGCCGTCCATCTCCATGCTTGGCCAGCGCCTCTGTCGCTCAGGCCGAGCATCGCCGTGCCTCGTGGCCGTGCCGGTGCTCCGCCCTCGGCGCCCTGGACACCCGCACCCCGCCATGCGCGAGTGCGCGAGCCTCGCCGTGCTGGACCGCTCCACCGCACAGCCGCGCTCCCTCTCCCTCTGCTGGCCATCGCAAGCGCAGGCGCACCCACGCCACCGACGCCTCCTCCGCAGTCACCAGCGCTCCTCGGCGCCAGCACGCGCGTCTCTACCCGCGCTCGGCCATGCCGTAGCGCCCCGGCGTCAGCTGCGCCATGTCCACCGGCGTCGACGGCCCGCCCTCGCCAGCCGTCGCTGCCCCGCGCCGTCTCCCCACCGACCGGCGGAATACATCCCCACGGCGTGCTCTGTTTTGAGGTAGAAGAGGGACCATAACGTAAATAGCACTTGTTACTGTGTTCATTTTGTAATAGTGCGAGACTCAGAGATTCGCAAGTAGGGCCTTAGTTAATTCGCGGATAGTTCACGGGTTTTAGTGCAAAACTGCCTTCGCTTTTGGGCTTGGCTGTGGGCCACACCGCTCTGCTGGGCCACTGCGCCCCGTTGGGCTGGTCGGTCTCTAGCCACCTGGGCCGTTCGCGCGCGTTGGGCCGGCTGTGCCGCCCGCGCTTGCTACCGACGCGCCTGGGCCAGGCGTGCGTGGATTTTCGAGTTGGGCCGAATAGACAGCCGCTGGCCCTTTTCGTTATATAGACATTGTCTAATTAAGTCTCGGAAATAAGCTTGTAAAATTCGTAGAAAATCATAGAAAAATCATAAAAATGCCAAACCAGTTTTGTTAGTCTCCTAAAATCATAACCTACCTATTAGTGTAATTCGTTCACATAGTTTGATGATATTTTTAGGAGCTATATAATTAAAATGGGATACTTAATATTGTAAAATATAAGCTTATAGGGATTGTTGTGATCAATTGGTAATAGTATTGGATCTGAAATCTTTACAGTAGGTTCCTAGCAATATTAGCTGCTCACCATAATTTGTAGCTCTAGAATAATTAGTTGCTAGATAAATAATAATGTCCTATTGCGAATAAAGAAACACCTTGGTTTGTATAACTAAAAACAGTTGTTGGGAAATAACGTCTTGTTCGATAACATGGGTATATAGCCTAAGTACAGTCGTCGTTAGACCTAGCTCGTTAACTTGAGCGGCGTAAAGCGTATTTATACGAGTCACGATTTCAGTTGATTAATTACATCTTTGCATTTCATCGCATGCATAGCATATAGGTACGTCGGTGGATCACGGAGTCATCGGGAGTTGCTGGAGGAATGGTGCTTTTGGAGATCATGTCGCCATGATGGAAAGCTAACTTCTGATTATATTTTCCCAGGCAAGCCCCGGTGCATAACCCCTACTTTCTGCAGTTTAAATTATATTTGTGCATTAAGTTTTAAGGAGTTGAATGGAACCCACTTGCATACACATCTTTATTCCTATGAGTCTTACTAGTATGACAGGATCGTGTAGATTGCTATGCTACAGGACTCCGGTAGAAGTCGAGTGATTGACTGTCACTCGCGAGAGATAGGAAATATATTATTGGATTACTATCACTTGGAAAATATGAAAATGGTGGAAAGGAAAATGGTGACCAGGCAGGGATATGGTTTGGGTATTGGTGGGTGTAAGAAGTTGTGTCGCCGCGGAGGCGGGTCATAGCTTGGTTACACCGTTTCTCCCTGTCTGGTCGATTAAGGACCGATCGTGCATATGACTCTAGGCAGGTCACAGACTTATTATCCCGAGCACATACTTGTGTATGGGCGCTTGGAAAGCTTGTTGCTCTCTTGTCGCGGATCCGGCTCTTTCTGGACCGACTGTTAGGGTTTGTTTTGGTGGAGGAGGTCCTTGCACCGCACTGAGTCCGGGACTCAGGGGCGGGGGCTTGGAGTCGCAGTTTGGACGGGGACCTGGACACCCGGGACAGGAGAGTGACGGGTTGGTCTGGCTTGTGCCTGGGGCACAAGCGGGGCGTGTGTTTTCGGGGTACCCAGCTGGGGGCATTGATTCGCGAATCGCCAGGCTATCCGGTACGGCTTGTCTATGGTTTAGCATCGTAGTAAGAACTGAAGATGAAAGATGGAAGATGGACAAAAGGAAATCTGATTGCTTACCACCTGCTTGAAAGTAGTACAGGTGCTTACATAGAATGGTTAGTTAATGAACCAATGCGGCTATTATTAAAAATCAAAGATAAGGACGCACGCTTAGTAATGCTTCCTGCAAATACAACCCACAAACCAGATAGCCTTGCATATCCTTGGAGTCTTTTCTTTTCTCCTATCGGGTAAGTCTTGCTGAGTACAATTGAGTACTCAGAGTTTTATTCCCCCTGTTGCAGGTGACAGGTTGATGCTAGAGCTGACCCTTGTGTGTGGATTCCTCCTGGTGGGCTCAGCGAGGATTCCTTTACGTCGCGATCGTAGTTGTTATTTATAACTCTCACCAAATGCTTTTATAAATGGAAGTTTAATAATCTGTTGTCGTAGTTTATATATCAATACCTCATCATGTCGTTAATAGAGGTTTATTTCCGCTGTAACTCTGATCACATGTTTATATTCCGCTGTTCAGTTAAATTGTTTATAACTCTGATAATATGATTTCATTCCGCTGTTATGTTAATAATTATTATACTCTGATGTTGTATTAAAAGTGGTGTAAGAAATGGTTCAGAATGATGTAAGCTTTATTCTCTCATTTGTGATCCTGATGGCAAAAATGTGGATTTTCGGGTTCTCCCCTGGGGTGTGCCCGACGGAACCGAGTAATTTAGTGTTCTTCCTCGAGTGCTTAGTGTCTAATAGAAGACAAGCACTCCTGTGAGGCATTAGATTAGGCGGTTCTGCCACAGGTGGTATCAGAGCATAAATGAGGAAATAAAGCTTCGAAAATCTTTTCTAAACTAAAATTGGACAACCCATTGTTGCAAAAAGTTAGGACGTTGCATGCGAAGTTATATAAGTAGCCCTATTACTATGGTTATGTATCCAGGATAGATGGCACTCTGCTGACTTAGATAGGCTTAATCAAGTTTTCTGCAGGTACACTGACTCGAGCATAGTTTGATAGTATCGACTAGTTACAGGGAGAGAACGATGTGCCAAAATTCTGAGAACGATTGCCCTATATGTGGCAATAGTGAAAGGACGTATAGGACGTGCATTCATGCATATCCTGCCTGTGCATTGTAGTACTCGTATTACTTGCAGATATGTCATCCATAGGTGTCACGCGTGTCGTATTGTGCACGACTGACTCGTCCGGTTCTAGAGTTAGGTCTGAACTATGGCTTCGTGTTTCGCGTTCGCCCGTGGTTCGCGCCGGTCGTGACCCACATCTCCCCGTACCCCTTTCTGCACTCTTGTCGGACCCTTGCCCTGTAGTCGTACTAGTCAGTAATGGCATCGCACGTCGCTCGCCTCGAACGCGCGGAAATTTGGTCGATCCGTCGTAGTGACCCCGCGCGGGAACCCTGGTGAACCGTGCCCGGATCACTGAACGCTCTGCCTTTATAAGTAGGGCCTGGTTTAGCCATTGGTACCACCACTCAGCGCACTTTAGCTCGCTTAGCTTTTCCTTTGAGCCAGCTTTTCGCTCAGCCTTCCTTGCAACCACCGCCAAAGATGGCAGGAGCCTGGGTTAGTACCTACTGCCTGAACGTTGAGGGTTTTCCCAGAATCCTACATGCCACCCTGCAAAAGCTCGGAGTCAAGGATCGTCCTGAGTATGAGGGCCGTGAGTATGAGGAGCATGGCACTGAGCGGTGTGAGGTTACCATCTATATCGGGAAGAGTGAAGAGTTCCCCGACCTCACTGAAGCCTAGAGTGTGACCGCAACCGGGTTTCGCTTCGTCGACACCTACCAGGTTGTGGCCCGCAAAGCCTTGCGGTACCTCTGCCAGATCTATGAAGAACCCATTGCCCGTACCCCCATACGGTTCTTTCCTCCTTTGGACAAGAATCGGCGGGCATGGAGGGCCCGCATGGAGGCTTTGCAAGGACGAGATGTGCAAGAGGACAGTCCCACCGTGGTGCACTTGACCACGTACCTGCTCGCTTTGGATGAGCAGTACGACCATCAAGCCTTGGAGCTGAGGGCGTGCCTTCGGCGTGCCGAGGAAGCCGAGATCTTCAACCGGATGCTCTAGGTGCAGCTCGCCGATGCGCATGCTAGCGCTGCAGCTGCTGAGAGCCGAGAGGCTGCCATGTTGGAAGCCCTGAAGGAAGCCGAAGATCGGCATGTTCATCAGCTGCGGGTGGCCTATCTTGTCACCAGGGCCGAACGGAGGACGTTGGCTGCTGGAAGGCAGGATGCCCCGATCTTAGAGGGGATCCCTATCCAACCGCCCGAGAGGAGAACCGATGTCGTAGTACCGCCAGCACCTCCACCCTCGGAAGTGTCAGATGAAGAGCCCTTGGTTCCCCACTCAGTCGTTGCCCCGTGAGGATGTAGACTAGTTGCTTTGGGACGTTGTGCCGTAGTAGTAGTGTTTTTCGTTGCTGTCCCCCTGTATTGTACTCTTGCTGTTGTTGTCATCCGTAGTGTCGAGATCGCCCGATCGTAGGTAAATGCTATGTCATGAAAGGGAGAATGAGTGTCTGTACATTGTACCCGTATAAGATCGTTGGAACGTGCATTTTAATTATTTCGCTGTGTTTATTGCGTTCATTTACTTTAAAGCCTCGTTAGACATGCTCCAAGTTTTCAAGGGCGATATTAAGCGGGTTACAAGAGAAGTTGTCATTCAGATACCAGCAGATCAGCCGTGATTGGGTGTTATTGGACACTGTATCGACTAATTGTGGATGTCCCAACAGAACACTTGAATCTTTTTAAAACAAATCCGTCGTTGGATTTAAATTCCTTGTCCCTTGTTGTGAAGGGAAACCTTTGTTGTTGATTTTTTTCCCTTGCGATACCCCCTTACTCTGTGGTCTACGACCCCACTACCTTCATGGCGTGTAAGTTGGTGATAGTTACCTAGTTAAAAGCTTATGGTGCTGCGACGAAACCGAGGGCTCCCTGTGGAACAGCTGCCACATGGTGATGCTGCTCGGCACGTGCTGGTATCGAGGTTGTTGACCAAGTACCTTTACCAAGTTACATCGCCGTACCGTTTTGTTTTAAAATTTTCTCCTTGGAAATATTCGGGTGTTCAAACGAGAAATCCACAACGGGTGATGCAAAAGTGTTCTCTCCAGGTACACAAGAGGTGGTTTGGAGAAAGAAAGTATGACATGATCTGGTTTACAGAAAAGACGGATGTGGTCAAGGAAGGTTAGCAGTGGGTAGTCGGGAGTAATTGCAAAAGTCAGAGTGGACGTCTTGTCCTAAGCCTTGTGCTTAGTTGACCGCGCTACGCATGCTGGGTCATTTCGCTACATGCCCTGCAAACGCCGCCTGTATTGGGTCTTTAGCTCTCTGTGTTTCGTGTGGTCGCAGCGTCGTGCCGCACTCATCGTCCTTGTTCACTATGCGCTTTTCCTTTTCCTGGTGTCCGGTCGGCTCCCTACCCCGCACCGTCATTCCCCGTGCCGGACCCCCCATTCCCCTTCCTTTTCTTTCTTCTTTTGGTGACACCGCCCGCACGCCGGCCTCGTCGAGCGGACCCCTCCCCTCCTTTATTTCCCCCTCCGCCGCTCGCACAGGAAGCGCACCATATCCCCGACCTTATCTCCACAGCATGCACCATCTGTGTACCCCAGCCCCGCCGCATCCGCCTCTGGTGTGTTGCTTTCCCCTCTCCGTCCGCCTATTTAAGGTACCATTGGTCCTTGCTCTTCTTCTTCATCCCATTCCCCTTGCATTCACCGTAGAGCTACGAAATCCAGTTATCGTTGTGAAGCTAGGTTCGACAGTCTGAGGTGATAGTGTGATCTGAGAAGAAGGAAGGATCCGATTCGTCGAAGAAGTTCAAGTTCCCTTTTTGGGTAGTCAATCTTAGGGTTCACGATGTTTTACTTCTCAGTCGACTGTTTCTGGATCTGTTGGTGCTACGCCATGTTTTGGATAATCATTATCTTGTTGTTTCTCCATTGTCCTCATTTATCTCGACTTCTGGATTAGGTCTCGAATGTACCAGGTTGCTCTTAACCATGTATCCCTAGATCCCCGTGTGGTTTAGTATTCGAAGTCGTGTAATCTGTCGTGTAATCCCTGATCTACGAAATGTGATCACGTTTGCCCCTTCTGGTCCTCGCTTCGAATCTCGGGACAAGATTCTTTTTAAGGGGGGTTGGTTGTAACACCCCTGGTGTTACGAACTCGTTTAGCACCGCGATTTAAGCCTAAGTAAAATTTTTGAAACGAGTTTCTCGAATTTTAGATATTTAGCTTATGTTTTAAATGCCATTTTTAGCAAACTATACCGAGCCAAGCAATTAAATAGCGCTTAAATATTTTGTCTCTATGGGTTAGTGCGAAGTACGAACTTTTGCGTGAAATAATTATTGGTGGGAGTTAATCGGATCGGACGATGCATAAACACATAACGTGATGAGACAAAGCACAGTATTCATTTAATTTTTTTACATGACTTGGTTGGGTCTCCTGAGACGTACTGTCATGCTAGACTAGAAGTGTCTGCACTAGTGTAGTGTAGTACGTGTTCTATATATAATATGTAACTGTACTGTACTCATGTCATTATCACCCTATCTCTGGTCTATCCACCCGGCTCCTTTCCTGGCAGTAAAAATTTTACAAGTGGCGGCAGTGGTTTGCAGCGTCAACAGCCATCACGTCCTCTGCTCATCCCGGCCTTGCCCATCTCTGCTGTTTGCCCCTTGGATGCCCTGATGGCCGACCCGTGTAATGTCGTCGTCCCACGTTTTCTCTATCTCACTCTCTCGGTGACTGCCCTGTCTTGTCTCTGTCTGTCCTCTGTGCTGCTGCCTTTCTTTTAATCAATGTCGTTGTCTATCGTGTCTCCTGCCGTCCTTCTTTGCTTTCCTTTTTCTTCTACCAGGCCAGCAGCCGGAGCCGTCCTACCAACCGAGCATCTTGTTTTTCTTCCCTCCTCGGTTCCTGCCTCGCGCCCGCAATCGCTGCGCCCCTAGCCGTAACCGCCCGCGCCTTCCCCGTGAGCGAGCCCCGGCCTACGCTGGTCTGCTGCCGCAGCACGCGCCGCCGCCGCGCTGGACGCGACCCCAGTCCCTGCGCCTCCCTCCAGCCGGTACCGGCCCTCCCGGCGCGCAGCTTTGCCCGCTGCTCCGCGGCACTTTCCCTCCAGTCGTGCCATGGCTGCGCGCCGAGCCGCCGCGACATCTGCTACCCCGCTGGGAACCGCACCATCCCGGAGCCGTCCGTGTCGCCCCCATGCGCCGCTCCATTCCCGACCCCGCTCGGCACCCCCGCGTCCACGCCGTCCATCTCCATGCTTGGCCAGCGCCTCTGTCGCTCAGGCCGAGCATCGCCGTGCCTCGTGGCCGTGCCGGTGCTCCGCCCTCAGCGCCCTGGACACCCGCACTCCGCCATGCGCGAGTGCACGAGCCTCGCCGTGCTGGACCGCTCCACCGCACAGCCGTGCTCCCTCTCCCTCTGCTGGCCATCGCAAGCGCAGGCGCACCCACGCCACCGACGCCTCCTCCGCAGTCACCAGCGCTCCTCGGCGCCAGCACGCGCGTCTCTACCCACGCTCGGCCATGCCGTAGCGCCCCGGCGTCAGCTGCGCCATGTCCACCGGCGTCGATGGCCCGCCCTCGCCAGCCGTCGCTGCCCCGCGCCGTCTCCCCACCGATCGGCGGAATACATCCCCACGGCGTGCTCTGTTTTGAGGTAGAAGAGGGACCATAACGTAAATAGCACTTGTTACTATGTTCATTTTGTAATAGTGCGAGACTCAGAGATTCGCAAGTAGGGCCTTAGTTAATTCGCGGATAGTTCACGGGTTTTAGTGCAAAACTGCCTTCGCTTTTGGGCTTGGCTGTGGGCCACACCGCTCTGCTGGGCCGCTGTGCCCCGTTGGGCCGGTCGGTCTCTGGCCACCTGGGCCGTCCGCGCGCGTTGGGCCGGCTGTGCCGCCCGCGCTTGCTGCCGACGCGCCTGGGCCAGGCGTGCGTGGATTTTCGAGTTGGGCCGAATAGACAGCCGCTGGCCCTTTTCGTTATATAGACATTGTCTAATTAAGTCTCGGAAATAAGCTTGTAAAATTCATAGAAAATCATAGAAAAATCATAAAAATGCCAAACCAGTTTTGTTAGTCTCCTAAAATCATAACCTACCTATTAGTGTAATTCGTTCACATAGTTTGATGATATTTTTAGGAGATATATAATTAAAATGGGATACTTAATATTGTAAAATATAAGCTTATAGGGATTGTTGTGATCAATTGGTAATGGTATTGGATCTGAAATCTTTACAGTAGGTTCCTAGCAATATTAGCTGCTCACCATAATTTGTAGCTCTAGAATAATTAGTTGCTAGATAAATAATAATGTCCTATTGCGAATAAAGAAACACCTTGGTTTGTATAACTAAAAACAGTTGTTGGGAAATAACGTCTTGTTCGATAACATGGGTATGTAGCCTAAGTACAGTCGTCGTTAGACCTAGCTCGTTAACTTGAGCGGCGTAAAGCGTATTTATACAAGTCACGATTTCAGTTGATTAATTACATCTTTGCATTTCATCGCATGCATAGCATATAGGTACGTCGGTGGATCACGGAGTCATCGGGAGTTGCTGGAGGAATGGTGCTTTTGGAGATCATGTCGCCATGATGGAAAGCTAACTTCTGATTATATTTTCCCAGGCAAGCCCCGGTGCATAACCCCTACTTTCTGCAGTTTAAATTATATTTGTGCATTAAGTTTTAAGGAGTTGAATGGAACCCACTTGCATACACATCTTTATTCCTATGAGTCTTACTAGTATGACAGGATCGTGTAGATTGCTATGCTACAGGACTCCGGTAGAAGTCGAGTGATTGCCTGTCACTCGCGAGAGATAGGAAATATATTATTGGATTACTATCACTTGGAAAATATGAAAATGGTGAAAGGAAAATGGTGACCGGGCAGGGATATGGTTTGGGTATTGGTGGGTGTAAGAAGTTGTGTCGCCGCGGAGGCGGGTCATAGCTTGGTTACACCGTTTCTCCCTGTCTGGTCGATTAAGGACCGATCATGCATATGACTCTAGGCAGGTCACAGACTTATTATCCCGAGCACATACTTGTGTATGGGCGCTTGGAAAGCTTGTTGCTCTCTTGTCGTGGATCCGGCTCTTTCCGGACCGACTGTTAGGGTTTGTTTTGGTGGAGGAGGTCCTTGCACCGCACTGAGTCTGGGACTCAGGGGCGGGGGCTTGGAGTCCCAGTTTGGACGGGGACCTGGACACCCGGGACAGCAGAGTGACGGGTTGGTCCGGCTTGTGCCTGGGGCACAAGCGGGGCGTGTGTTTTCGGGGTACCCAGCTGGGGGCATTGATTCGTGAATCGCCGGGCTATCCGGTACGGCTTGTCTACGGTTTAGCATCGTAGTAAGAACTGAAGATGAAAGATGGAAGATGGACAAAAGGAAATCTGATTGCTTACCACCTGCTTGAAAGTAGTACAGGTGCTTACATAGAATGGTTAGTTAATGAACCAATGCGGCTATTATTAAAAATCAAAGATAAGGACGCACGCTTAGTAATGCTTCCTGCAAATACAACCCACAAACCAGATAGCCTTGCATATCCTTGGAGTCTTTTCTTTTCTCCTATCGGGTAAGTCTTACTGAGTACAATTGAGTACTCAGGGTTTTATTCCCCCTGTTGCAGGTGACAGGTTGATGCTAGAGCTGACCCTTGTGTGTGGATTCCTCCTGGTGGGCTCAGCGAGGATTCCTTTACGTCGCGATCGTAGTTGTTATTTATAACTCTCACCAAATGCTTTTATAAATAGAAGTTTAATAATCTGTTGTCGTAGTTTATATATCAATACCTCATCATGTCGTTAATAGAGGTTTATTTCCGCTGTAACTCTGATCACATGTTTATATTCCGTTGTTCAGTTAAATTGTTTACAACTCTGATAATATGATTTCATTCCGCTGTTATGTTAATAATTATTATACTCTGATGTTGTATTAAAAGTGGTGTAAGAAATGGTTCAGAATGATGTAAGCTTTATTCTCTCATTTGTGATCCTGATGGCAAAAATGTGGATTTTCGGGTTCTCCCCTGGGGTGTGCCCGACGGAACCGAGTAATTTAGTGTTCTCCCTCGAGTGCTTAGTGTCTAATGGAAGACAAGCACTCCTGTGAGGCATTAGATTAGGCGGTTCTGCCACAGGTTTGGATCCTTCCTCCCGGTCTTGTTTGCAGCCGCCGGATCTCGACGGGCGGTGGATTCGTCGGGGGCCCTCGCTTCTCAGCCCTCAACCAGCTTGAATCCACCTCGAATCGAGGCAGCACTCATGAATTCGCCCTAAATCGAGGCCGCGCTGACTACGATAGACCTTCACTTCCACGTCGACGGGGGCTGCACCGGCGTCGACGACGCTTCTGCCTCCATGTTGACAGGGGAGGTCAGCGGGTGCCACCCCAAATCGGGGCTTTTTACATATTTACCATTATCAGATCGCCACGTACAGGAATCGCACTCTTAGAATGATGCTTATAAATTTAGCCGTTTTAGTTCGCGCTCCTTTTATTTTTACCACTTTCGCCTATGTGGCACGCCAGCTCATGCTGACACGCTGGCACCGGCACGGAAAATGACCCCGCTGCCCCTGGCCATCTTTCAATTAGACGCGCCGTTGCCCTCTCCCTTTTCCCCCTCCCCATTTCGTTCGCCGCCGCCTCCTTCCTCTGCCCGCCCGCCGCCCCCATCCTGCTCGTCTCCACCGCCACACCCACCATGGATGGCAACCTTGGTGTTCTTCGGCATATCCATCATCGACGGATCGAAGATATGTGCCCTACTTCGTAACTGGGACACAGAGCCCGCGCCGAGTAGGGTTAGGGATTAGGTTAATGTTCGCTGATTTTGTCTTGCTCTGCTATTTTCTTCATAGGCGATTGATGTAGTACGTCTCTATCTGATCCGTGTCGCAATGGCCACTGGTGATTGCCCTCCTTGGTAAGCACTTTACCACAGTAGGTGTGTAGTACTTAGTCTGTACTTGCTCATGTTTTTCCATGTCTATGATGATGCCAGGATCGATCCTGGCAGTGCATTTAGGCTAGTTGTTAAGGTTGGTCCATATGTTGCTGATGAATATGGTCCAGTGGACATGGTAGAGCAGCAACATGACATCTGGTTTGATAGGAACGATCAGTATTCTCTTGCTAAATTCCATGATAATTTATCAACAAAGACTATCTGGGGGCCTTCTCAAACACTTGCAGTCTGGGTTGTAGACCAAGAGACTGGCTCTGAGTGGAAGCTTAGGAGGGATGAACATGTGCAGCAAATGATTAAGGACCACTAGGATGAGAGGGTGGCTTTTCTTACAGTTGATGTTGTCAAGAAAGGTGTGTGTAATGACAATGCTAGTTCATCTGCTTCTAGAGCTAGATGTGTCTCTGGTGTGACTAATGAACATAGTGCAGAGCCTAATTATGTTGAAGGCTGTGGTGATACTTGTAGCACCCCCCCCCATGATGAACAACCTATAGTAGTAGTTGATTGGAGCATTCTAACCATTCAAGAGAACCCTAAAGATGATGGTGCTGCTACACAGCTTGTTGATGAGGATCAGATATATGAGGCTATGGGATTCAAGGAAGCTGAGGTAAGAGAGGAAGAACATGGTACACAAGAGGTGCCAATTCTAGCTATGTCAGCACAGATGCATGAAGACATGAATGCAGCAGCTGTTGATGTTGATGACATTGCTCATGAAGAGCCACTGTATGAATGGGACAGGGACAATCCTAATATGAGTGTAGGCACTGTGTATCCCAGCATGGAGGAGCTTAGGCTAGCAATTAAACAATATGTTATAAAAAGGGAGTTTGAGCTTGTTACTGAGCATTTAGACACAGAAAGATACAGGGTCTGCTGTGGTGCTCTAGGCTGCCCATGGAAACTTAGAGCCAGAACCCAACATGATGGCAGTGTCAGGGTACATTTTCTGATTTTATACACATGTTTGTTGTAGTTTTTGTTTGCATTGCATCTTCTCCATTGAACTGGTGGTTTAAAGCCTTTAAATTATACTTATGTATGGCTTTTTTTTGTACATGCAGATTTAAATAAATAAACAAGATCATAAGTGTGCATCTACACAAAGGGTTGAAGACAACACTATGGCCTCAATAAAATGGGTGGTAGAGAGAGCAGTTCAATTCTTAAAGAAGAATGCATCAATGGGGGCTACAGAGATGAAAAAAGAGTTGAAATTCAAATATGGTATTGACATCCCCTACCAGACAGTGTACAATGGGACTAGGAGAGCATCTGAAAAGCTTTTTGGTAAGTGGAATGATTCTTTCGATTGGTTGTATAGGATAAAGGCTGAGATAGAACTGAGATCACCTGGTAGTGTGGTAGAGATAGACACTATCACAGATGATGAAGGCAAAGTTAGGTTTAGCAGATTCTTCTGTGCATTCAAAGCAAGTATAGATGGTTTTTTGAATGGCTGTAGGCCTTATATCAGTGTAGACTCCACTGCTCTGAATGAGTCCTGGAATGGCCACATGCCAGCAGCCTTAACTCTAGATGGCCATAACTGGTTGTTTCCTTTAGCATTTGGCTTCTTTGACTCTGAGACAAAAGACAATTGGGTTTGGTTTATGAAACAACTTAGGAAAGCAATTGGACCCATGGAGCACTTAGCAATCTGCACAGATGCATGCAAGGGTTTGGAGTCAGCTGTAAAAAGTGTGTTTCCAGATGTAGAGTGGAGAGAATGTTTTAGGCATTTGATGGAGAATATGAAGAGGTACTACACAGGTGATGTGTATGGCAAGAATGTGTGGCCTGTAGCTAGAGCATATTCCCCACATAAGTTCAAGTACTTCTTTGACAAAGTGTTGCCAGCTAGTCCAGAGGTGCAGAAATGGCTTGATGAGCACCATCCATTTCTTTGGGCAAGAAGCAAGTTCTCTGCTGATATCAAGTGTGACTACATAAACAACAATCTAGCAGAATCTTGGAATGCTTGGATCAAAGAGCACAAAGACCTGCCTGTGCACTGCATGGTAGATGCCATTAGAGAGCAGATAATGATCTTGTTTGCCAAAAGAAGGAAGATTTCTATAGCATTGCCTCCTGGTATATTGCCTGATGTCATCTATCAGCTCAATGCTACCTCCAGGCGTGTCTAATTGAAAGATGGCCGGGGGCAGCGGGGTTATTTCCCGTGCCGGTGCCAGCATGTCAGCACGAGCTGGCGTGCCACATAGGCAAAAGTGGTAAAAATGAAAGGAGCGCGAACTAAAACGGCTAAATTTGTAAGCGTCATTCTAAGAGTGCCATTTCTGTAAGTGGCGATCGTAATAATGATAAATATGTAAAAAGCCCCCCAAATCAAGGCCGGGCCACAACGACGGAGAAGATGAATCGAGCAGGGAGAAGGGGGAAAAGGAACGGCGCATTGTTTTGATTTTTTTAATGGACCATCGTGGCCCAATGTTTCCGAGTTAGGACAGAGCACGACAAAAATGACAGGAATGGAAGGACACCGGACACAGCTGCTGGAAAAGGGAACCGTGCGTCGTGAGCTCACGCGGCGCACGCGCGCTGAATAAGATTTGGGCAACGCGATGCTTTCTGGTAATGAAATGCAGTACAGGAGAACGAGAAGAATAAGAAAAGGATGCAATAAAAAATTAAAAACCGACTCAAAAGTACTCTTATTAGCATCACAAATCCACAGAACCAAATCGAGCCTCTTATTCAGCTTTATTGAAACACACGGGAGATAGATTCTGCAGTACATCTACCACCACCTGGAATACTCCGTATGATTAGTATATCAGTTACACGATAGCATAGATAACGCGACGTGAGAATCTCACGGCGTTCGACAAGTGTGCAAGAAACGTAGCAGAAATCGTCTCAAGGATTCATCAGATACACAGCTCGGCACCTCGTAGCAGCCGGGGTAATGGCTAATGGGTACCAAGAAGATAGTGGACAAAGCCGGACGATCAGAACTGGTTGGACCAGTCGGCGGCACTGCCCACGCGGGGGATGCTAGCGTCCTGCTTCTTCTTGCTCTCGCTGTCGACCTTGAAGGTGGAGCCGCACATCTGGCCTTGGCTGTCCACGCGTGGCACCGCCTTGACCTCGTGCAGCGGGTGCTCGAAGCTCTGCAGCCCACCGGAGGTGGTGTAGAAGCAACCTGAGGGGTGGACATGTATAGTAAGTAGAATGAAAGGCATGTTCGTGAAAAAAAATGGCAAGTACTACATAGATGATTGAGCATAAAGGATGACTGGAAAAGAAATGGTGTTCTGTTGTTGTAGTTACCTTTGGGGAATGGCGCATACGAGTTGCCGCAGCCTGTCTTGAGGAGCCCAGCATCGTCAGAAAACACAAGGTGATTCTCGGAGTCGACACCCCAGAAGAAAGGGATGCTGCCATCAGCGTCCTGCATTTAAACATTGGCATTGCAACAAGGCTCAAGCCACATTCAACAAGGTACGGTTGAGGAAAGAAGTGATGGCTGAATTACAATAGGTGAACTTACAGCAGCGACAAAGGTGGACTTTGACAGGGTGTCATACAGGATGAACGCGAACTTCCCACCGAGGTCTCTCACAACCTGGCTGGCTGGGACCGGACCCCTGTCCCTCAGGGTCCTGTAGGCCTCTATGAGGATAGTCACCTCATTCGCAGTCTTGCTCAAGCCATAATGCTGCTTCAGGTTGGCAATGTTCTCAATGTGCCCTTGGAACAGGCAGAAGATGTCATTCACAGCACCAAACAACCTGGACAGGAGAACAAGGCGCAGAATCAGCTAAATGTAATTCGGTCAACTGTAGGGATATACCAAATACCAAATAACAAAAGAACTCCCAGGATCAATCACGATTCGAGATAAGTGTGTATGTGTTGCGATGCATCTTTTTTCGTGTCAAAATGATCTTGTTTAAAAGAAATTCCATGCAATGCAGTTGACCAAATCCTGCAAGCCTAAAACGAGTCTGAGAGATTTCCTTCCAGAGATTGACTTTCTCAGCACCAATAGCATGATGCTTCAAATAAAGCAGACTTGCTATCATGCTGTTTTCATATTTGGATGCCATCAATGCTAATTCTGTTTTGTATTGTGCAAAACTGAGCAGGCTAATAATAGGTTAACATACAATGCACTTTCATTTTGTTTAAAGGGACTCAACTTCCAACAGGTCCACAACCATTTTCAATTGTTGGAACTATGTGTTACTACCTAATAATAAACATCACCTGTCACCATCATCCCTGTTTGGGTTGACAAGGAACAAATGCTTACAAGTGCCAAATTGACATGTAATTCAGTTGTGTCAACAAGACATGGCCATGCTATTGGCCATCCTAGCCCATCATTCTCTTGTGAAATATTTACAGTACCAGTGACAGATATTCAAATAACATATGTAACATAGAGAGCGTGCAAAAGAGAGTAGCAATACAGAAGGTTCAACCAAAGTTATCATACCCATACCCGTACCCAACTCCACACAATAATTGGAAGTCTCTTTATATTGGATAACAATCATATATGCCTGTTAAGATGATTGGACTTGAAACTAGAGTTCATAGATATATAGGACTAGATGGCTCAGGATAAGGTGAAAAAACATCAACTGTAAATGTACTCTGAACTAGGAATGCTCTTTCTTCCTTCCCTAATTGCTGTAAGATGGATTGTCAAATTTCATTTTAGAACCAATAGCATCCCTTAAGTAAAGTGATTCCAGGTATTACTTGAAAACAATCCGATCTAGCAGTCAATATTACCTGATAAACAGCACTACTGTAAATACAAGCAGACTTAAAAATGGAGGACACTAAATCAGGTGTAGCGTGTAGAGGTGTAGATGTGTGTGAATCAATGCATTCATGAATCCACAAACTCAACTCACAGTAGTCATGAACCAACAATACATATAACAACCCCAATGGAGTTTATAGTCATGAACCAACAATACATATAACAACCCCAATGTTCAAAATCGTACAACGCACCGCGTTCATCACAAACGTGTTGATTTGGCCTGGAAAAACATCGCGGTGCAGACTCTACCAACTTATGGAGAAGATCTAGACAACTAGAAGAGCATGACCAACTACGCCACAGAAGCGCCCCAAGTTTATACCCACAAGACAAGACCATCACGAAAACAAAATCTGTACATAAAAACGGAAGAAATCTCTCCTCGAATCGGCATGGGAAGCATCTGCAGCCCTGATCGAAGCCCACATCGTTCGCTAGCCTCAAGAATCTAAAGAAAAATAAGACCACACATCGGGAACCTCAAAAAGTTTCACCCCGTTCCAATCCAACCTCCAGGAAGCGATTGTTAGATGATCTCCACCAATTGGTCCAGGCCCTTGGATCCGCGCTCTGATCGGGGACGCCCAACCCTACATGGTTGGTGGGCCTCCGTCACACCGCGCTATAAAAACAGAGGTGGGGGCCGGCGGCTCTTTTCACGAGGTTCACCGTGAGCAGCCAAAAGTCGCCCTAATCCGATCTAGAGGGTGCGCAGCCAGTGACGGGAAGCTCCACTGCCTCGCCGCCACTGGACTGCGTCACCGTCTTCACCGCCGGGACGCGACACCGCCACTGGACCACTTCACCGCCCCGGACGCCACTGTCCTCACTGCACCGACCATGGACGGCTCCCGCTCCTCCGCCAAATCCTCCGATGGTCGGTGACGTCTCACCCTCTCCTCTCTGTTTCTCTAGTTTTCAGGATGAACTACATCTTTTATCACAAGTAGAAGAGGTTGTACCCGCTAGATCTATGCATCCTACAGATCCTATCAGCGATCACATAACCGAATCTCAGCCGAAGCACACAAACACGAACCATTTTCGCATCACGCAGAGGCGTCACATCACACAAGCACATATTCGGCAAGCGAGCGAGCACGGGCCGGGGAGCACAACAGCACCTTGGGACGAGGGGGTTCTGGTTGGCCGCCGAGTAGGCCAGCGCACCGGAGGGGCCCAGGCTGACGGTGACGGCGCCGTCGTGCGAGTCGGAGAAGCCCTTCATCAGCGCCCCCGCGCCGGCTCCGCCTGCTGCAGCGGCCGCTCCGGCGACCGGCGGGCTGCGGAGGCCCTCCGGGCACTTGGCCACCGTGGGATCGAACACCGCCAGCATCTCGCCGCCGTCCGATGCGACCTCTCTGTCTCTCCTCCCCTCGCTTTCCGTGCGCTGTCCTCTTCCGCTAGTCTCCCCCACTCTCTCTTGTCTGTTTGCTACGGCAAAGGAAACGCTCTGAATGCCACAAGCCCACACAAGTCAACATATATAGGCTTTTTCGTTTCCCATTTTACCCTTTGGTCGGTTGGTAGATAAAACCATATTTGCGATTATTTATTTCCGGGGAGATTACGGAGGAATTTGGATAAGCTGCATCATAGTAAAAGGCAATATGGTTTATGACCCGTCAACAGAGATTTGATCAGGATATTGTGAACTACTTCTTCCGTCCTAAAATTCCTAGAATGCACTATATTATATGATACAAAGAGTAGAGGCTGTATCACATGGAATATTTTTTTTATCAAAATATCATGGAATATTTTGATGCAAGACAACTTGTATTCTAGGGGTAGTTTGGTAAGTTTCTTGCTTATCCATATCCAGTTTTAGTTTTAAGATTCCACCACATGCTGACGTGGAAAAAGGTAAAATGGCCTCTATTATTATCCTATATAAACCATGGTAGATTAACCATAGCCAGCTGGAGTTTTGATTAGCACATGCGGAGAGAAAACCACGGTTTCTGAAAGTTATCAGGTCATTGTTCGCGTCCAGAATTCCAGATCTATCGTGGAAGAATTGTCATCGAGTTCTCAAATCGAGACGCCGACCACTGGATTGATGCTTTCCCTAATTGATTCTCTCTCCTAATCATCATGCTGGCGCTGTCCTTAGTACTACTGCATGATGATGGGTTTCTTCGTGAAGAAATCAGGTCTAACTTTTTACGCAAGCAAAAAAAAACGCCATGAAATCGCATTGAGAAGAACCCCCCAGTTCTAGGGAGGCGTGTTGGTCGTACTTCCATTAGAAAGATGTTCAAGAGCACTGTATGCGTTGTCTGGGATAGTCGAGAGCTAGAAAAGTAAAAAAATTATCTTTCACCATAGAAACATAGCATACTTGTCAAACAAACCGTATGTTTTTTCTATAGCTATCCTATGTTCGTTAGAAATCTCCTAGTTTCTTTGCGTCATCCACCGCCGACGTGTAAGAAGAGGTAGGACTCGCGTATTATCATGTATACACCAAACTAGGCTACGCATAACCAGCTGTGCAAGTTTTAATAAGCAGATGCTGAGAGAAGTACTACTCGTACGCGTGTGGATAGCTGGAGGCCTTTCATACTTTGACTGATCATGCCCTCTCAGGCTCTCACCAAAACGTGAAGCCGGACCCGGTTGTCGGTTGAAGCGATGCTTTCAACAGCTGGCCATTGCACCTCGTGCCTATCTAGCCTTTGCCACCTGTCCAGCTGAAAAACACTGTGGCAGTGCGATTGGGGCCTCCATCTCCACCTGTTTTGGTGCGAAGAGCGAAGAACAGAATTGAGACATCTGCGACTTTGTGCCAAGAACAGAGTTGAGACATCTGCGATTTTGTGCCTCGCAAGTCTTGTACCCCATCCGTTCCAAGTTCTAAATTATGTCTAGATAAGTAACAAAATCAATTTACCAAAAAAAATAACGGCAACTTAAAATCTAAAATGAAGAGAGTAGATGGCTACAAAATTATCACGGGATCATAGGCAAATTCTAGATAAATCTACCAGTTACCAGCCAATGGAGAATCCTAGAGACAACAGCTTGTTCGCTTGTCTTAAATTTGGCTTGTTCGGCTTATTTTTTCAGCCGGAACAGTGTTTTTCTCTCACAACAATTCAGCCGAAACAGTATTTTTCAGCCAGTTTCAGCCAAAATTCAGACCAGCGAACGGGGCCGTATCGAGAGGATACGACTGCCGGCGCAGCCAGTCAGATCCGAGGTGTCGGTCCTCAAAAGCGAAACGATTGGGAATGTATCTTACCCGCTTGTTAATCTGTGATGAAAAAAAGGAGCGCGGCTACACTTAATTAGTGTTGCGTCACGAATGTGCGAAATGGTGGCTGGATGTACACACATTAAACCTTCCCCAAGTTCCAGACACTTGACTTCAAATAAGACTTCCAATCGAACCATGGAACTATGGAAGGGGGCTCGTCGCTTTGTTCAGCAAAACTCTTGCATGTATGTGCAAATTGACTTACTGAACACAAGGGTGCTCAAATTACACCCAGTCAAAGAATGAACAACACTTCTAGGGGGGGGGGGGGGGGGGGGGGGAGGAGAGAAATGAACCTAACACCTCTTTCCTTACTTCCGCAACCCCAAACAAAACATCGAGACAGTGCATCATCATCGTCCACCTCAACCGGCACCACCAAAATTACCCTGTACAGACTTTACAAACACATGCCACCTACAGCCCACATGATTCCTTTTCTCCTCAAAAAAACAAGAGAAGGTACAACCATCTGATAATTCACAGTATAAGATTATGATGTCAGCGCAGCGACACCTCGATCGCCTCGTCCACTTCATCCTTTCAATGTGTCTGTTGTATTCTTTCTCCTGCCCGGACTGCTGTATGGCCCAGGCATGGGGCATCCAGGGAACATTTCATATACCATGTAGAAGCTTGCTGATCTGAGCTCTTGTCAATGCACGCCAATGCTCAGTTCTGGACGAGGAAGAAATCAGTGGTATAATTTAATCAGTGTTCTCTATATGTGCAGCTGAATCCCTATATTCCTCTGTGCTATGAACCCTTGAAACTGTCGTCTTTCAATGACCATGAGAGAAAGTGACCACTGGCATCCCCACTTAGAAGCTGCTTCAAGTCCGATGGTATACAAAGCGCAGTGACAGGGTGTTTATGTGACTTGAGCACCTTCTGCAGAAGTAGCCTATACTCTGGTGTTTGGCCGTTCAGGCTAAGCCCACCAGAAGATACCGCAGGCGATTTGCTGTTGTTATTTACTGCTTCATCAGACGAGCAGTGCACCATCTTCCATACCTTTACTGCACCGCTTTGATGACCTGTCACGTACCAGTTTGTGTCCTGCCAGTCTGAGTGTATCGTGCTTGTCACAGACAAGATGAGGTCAGAAGGAAGCTGGGAGGTGTTCACCACAGCAAGGCAGTCCCCATTGATGCTCCAAACAGCAAAAAGAACACCAGCACCAGTCAGAATCTCACCAGTGAGGTTGTTCACATGTAGCGCAGATACTGAGGCTGGGAATGTTGGTAGCTGCTTCACAAAGACTAGTCTTGTCAGGTCCCACAAGATAACAGAACAGTCATCAGAGCCCGAGACAATTAGTGAGTAAGGTTGGCTGACAGAGACGCAAGTTATCTTGCCCGTGTGAGCACACAAAGCCTTCTCCATTCTCAGGAGACGGCGGATGCCATCCTTCACAAATCTCCACACTGCAACAACTGCCATCATCACCACCAGTGGTGAGAATGTTGCCATCATGGCTCACTCCAGTGCACTGAATTTGACTACCACCATGAAGGTTTTCATGTGTAGACAAAAGTCTATCCTGATCATATGTTAATATTCTCAAGCTTCGGTCAGGGAATCCCCAGGAAATGTATTCATTGTAAGTTAGCGGCTTGAGCAAGCAGTTAACTGCAGCAGTTAGGATTTTATCATTGTAGGAGACAATCTGGGACACCGAAGATGCAGTCTTGCGAATCTCCTGCTGTGTTAGATAGGAGCTGTACCGTAGAGGATGAGGAGGGACTTTCCTGTCAGTCCGCCTCTGTGGATGTGGTTTCTGGAATAACTGTTTTGGGGTCTGACCAAAATGGTTTATTTGTGCTAGTATTGAAGCCTTCATGGTAGGATCTGATACTGCGTCTATGTCAACATTGCCTTCGTATGTGTAGTGATAGAAAACATTGACGGCATCTTCAGCTGCCTACCATATATAATAAATAATAAAAGAACATAAATATCAGAAATCATGTTAGTAAATGAGAGATACTACCAAATGAAGTACTCCCTCCGTTCAAAAGTATTAGTCACTTGACTTTTTCGGTACATCAATTTTGCTATGTATCTAGATATAACGTATGTGATACATAGCAAAATCTATGTACCAAAAAAGTCAAAGTGACTTTATAATTTGGAACTTAGGGAGCTCACAAAAGCTAAAAAAATATTCCCAGCATAATATATAGAAATTGTTGGTCAAGATTACATCTGAGTTGTGAAGTAAAATGGAGAACATAATAAGAAGCAGATTGGTTCATTAACTCATAATCCTGCTATCCCTAGGATGAAAGCAAAACTATGCATTATTTAATAACTAGTCAGATGGCACAAAATAATGAATCAGTAGAAGACTAGAAGACACTTTAATAAAAAGGCAAATTAATAGCTCACTTTGTGCTCAGAAATCCTGTATGTTCAAGAGTAAAAAGAAGACACCATCCTTATTTCAAACCGAAACATATTTGTGCCTATGATGATTACACATTACAGCAACACTGCTTGGGATAAAATGCAAATGTAGAGATAGAGAAATGATTAATACCTTTCCTCTCTGCTTATATCCAAAAATAAGATCAATCCAATGATGCAGATTCTCAGATACGTAATCTGATTCCAGTGCTTCCCGATGCTTCCTAATGAATTCTCTTGCACTGCCTTTAGCCCAAGGTGGCAAAACAACATCACCAACCTGAAAGCATCATTTAAAGAAGTTACGTGTTTGCCCCCAACTGAAGACTTTCTAGACTAGTGCAAAGATTTGCACGCAATTTAAAAGTATACCTTCTCTCCTGATTGTTTCTCGCCCAGGTCCAGATTAAAACAGGTTCTCCAAAAATTCAGGCAAATAATAGAACTCAGGAATTAGTTCTTTCACATCTGATGTGTTACTTTTGCCCGCAGCGCTTGCCCATGTATCCCTCACACTGTTGAATAAACGGTCTGCATGGTCAAATTGTCCCACCCTGCAATTTCTGATTTTCTGTGCTAAAAGGAGGCAACCTTAAGAGATAGAAAAGGACAATTCCAGCACTTGAATAATGAGAGCCATAATGGAACTTTGGTACATCAGGGTCATCCCAGCTATCGTATCTGAAAGGAACAAAACAAAGAATTCCAACTCAGTTATGTGGATCCCTAGCGTTTAGCAAAACTAAAGATGTTAGTTTTTCTAGTTGAAAGTTGAAAGGGAAACAAAAGCATACAAATGGATGCTAAATGAACCAACCTCTTGCGGAATTCCTCTTCTCCTTCCTCCGTTTGGCATCCCATGGGTTTATCAAGCCTGCGAAATGTCTGTGGATTCCTCAGATCTAAAGCATCGCTCTCATAATCTGCCGAGAACCCATGGAAATACTGGGTACTGTGTGAGATCACTGTACCCTCGACCGGCAAGTGTATTTAGATGCATGAGATATTGGAAGTTCGTAATTTCTCCACTTTGCCATCTTTTCGAAAATGACTTTTGCCATGCCTTTAAAAAGACGGCTCCCCTCACCACTCTCCTGTTTAGAGGATGCTGATATGGTTGTGTCCAACCTGTGGAAAGGCGTATTTTCTTCAATTGTTAACAAAGGCACAAAGCTCCTATGCCAAATCTAATGATAAGTAATAGCAAGAAAATGCCAGGTCCTACAAGTTCCAATAGTTCATAGAATGCACAACAACAACAACAAAGCCTTTAAGTCCCAAACAAGTTGGGGTAGGCTAGAGTTGAAACCCAGCAGAAGCAATAAGGTTCAGGCACGTGAATAGTTGTTTTCCAAGCACTCCTATCTAAGGCTAAGTCTTTAGGTATATTCCATCCTTTCAAGTCTCCTTTTATTGCCTCTACCCAAGTCAACTTCGGTCTTCCTCTGCCTCTCTTCACGTTACTATCCTAGGCTTAGGATTCCACTACGCACCGGTACCTCTGGAGGTCTCCGTTGGACATGTTCAAACCATCTCAACAGGTGTTGGACAAGCTTTTCTTCAATTGGTGCTACCCCTAACCTATCACGTATATCATCGTTCCGAACTCGATCCCTTCTTGTATGACCGCAAATCCAACACAACATACGCATTTCCACGACACTTATCTGTTGAACATGTCGTCTTTTCGTAGGCCAACATTCTGCACCATACAACATAGCAGGTCTAATCGCCGTCCTATAAAACTTGTCCTTTTAGCTTCTGTGGTACAGTTCATAGAATGCACAAGATAACGAAAACATCCTAAACTATTAACTGAACGAGGCAAAAGGAAGAATAGATAGCAAACGTAACAATACAGCACTAGTAAAATGGCATAATCGATATCTTAGTTTCTCGTGAAAATAGACAGCTCTTCCCAGCAATATCAAGCTTGACAATTCTAGTAAAAAAAAACTACCGGGCAAAGAAAAAAGAAGGTGTGAGACATGAACCTTCTGGGAATTAGGACAGTATACTTGTGGTTTCGAAACTATAGATCCTAAATACCAGAACTTATGACAATAAAAAATTGACAGTCGCATGTTTAACATGCAATCTGCTGACAAAAAAAGTAACTTCCCTCAGAATGAAATACGAATGTTAATTCCTCTGAAGCACAAAGTCATGAATTGGTACATATTACTCCCTCCATTCCAAATTATAAGACGTTTTGCCTTTTCTAGCTACATAGATTTTGCTATGCACTTAGATTTACACTATGTCTAGATACATAGTAAAAGAAATGTATCTAGAAAAGGCAAAACGTCGTATCATTTGGAATGGAGGGAGTACCTTTCATCACACGATAATTATATAGACAGGTAGTTAAGTGTTTTGAATTCATTTTAATTCTAGTAAGAAGTCATATCAAGTCTTAATGCTACGCATGCACATGGTAACTACTAGGCATCTAGAGTTGCAAAGGATTAAGAATCCATACATGCTATTCCGCGGGAGATTCATGGCGATCAGATTTTTGAAAACTTCCTCTCTCTCCTTTTTGTGGAAAACTAGAAGCTCATTGCAACCATCCATGCTGAAAATTTCAATTGCAACAGGGCGGAGCTGGTAATCACGTTTCAGCAACTCATGAACACTATCAAGCTTCCACATATGCCATGGATGAGGCAGGTTGCTGCTGCTGCAAAGCTTCTCCTTTCCCCAAGCACCTCCGTTATATGCCCATGCTCTGCCACCAAGCAAGACCTTTGCTAGTCCCACCCCAAGTGGAAGGTGATTTCAACTGAGATTCACTGCTTCCCATTATATCCTTGTTCACACCTAAAGCTTGATCGATGACAGAGAGCTCATCTTCACTGCCCTTTTCACAAATGCAATTGGAATCATCAATGTAGAAGTTCTCGATAATGTATAAGCAAAGTTCTCCAATTAGAAATATTCCATCGTGCTTATCAAGACCAGCAACCCGTTCACAGTTGTATTTATGCCTTATTTTCTCATAGGGCTCCAGATAAGGCCTGATAAGATACTCACCATTGTCAAGCAATTCCTTTTCTGATTTATCCTCTGAGGTTCTTGCATCAGTACCTTTGACTGAAGGTGCCCTCCTTGGTGAACTAAGTTCAGATTTACCCTGGTGACTCTCAGTCATGTGAAAAGAATGGGAACTTGATTTTGCTCCAAATTCCGTCGCAGAATGAAGGCTTTGTTCATTAATGCTGCTTTTATCATCAGTCCATCCAATTGGAGCTGAAATTGTGCTTCCTCCTTTGAATATGTCATCTTCATCTTTGAATGACGAAAACTCAACAGCATCAAGATCCTTCTGCTCAGTGTCATAGGTCAAAAGATTCAAGCCTGACATTGTATCTGACCCAGATGTCATCAACAATTCTCCATCCTCTTTATTGATCATCTTAGCACCATTTGATCCAAGGTTGCTGGTTAGAACATTCTGAATAGTATCTATCTTAAATTTGGAGTGCTCAAGTTTCTTCCTCATTCTATATGGTCCTTCAACAGCACACAGCTGCCACTCAGGTTCTGTGGATGATTGCCGCATGGGAAAAATACCTCTCTCATGAACAAGTTCTTGGAGCTGGCTTTGCCACTCACTTTCTCCGTGCAGTATCCATCCGTATTTGTCTTGACGAATTGCTCTTAGCTCTGTAGACATCACATCACGAACCAAATCAAGATTATACCTCCGCTCATTTATCTGCTCCCAGTGCCTGGCATCTAGTTTTGCAGATTCGCGAAATTTCCGTCCCATCTCTTTCTTGCGCCTGACCTCCATTCCTTTTATTCTCACGCCAGGAAATTTTGCTGAGCCGGTAATATATTGAACCCACATTATTAGAGCACACTGGTCCAGCACTTTACTTATTGTTTGCTGGGAACTTTGTAGCCATTCAAAAAACATTGATGTACTTCCAGTGAGCAATTTATCAAGTCCTCCATGCAGGATGTCCAGTTGCTGTCCTTGATTAGGCTTGCAAACTAGCAGGTCCTCAAGAGATTGGCGACGATGCACTACCAAGTATTTAAGTAAATCAACCACCAAGTTTTGAGCAGTTACTCTCTTGTCATGGAGAAGTGCCATTAAATTTATGCAGAAACAACATATTAGATCTGTATCAACATTGCTTGGGCAGAGCACCAATCTCTTGTTGGCAATTAGTAGCTGGAGAATTGTACAAATATCAATAGAATAATCTTCCTGATAAGGTTTAGAAGCTAAACTCCTCCCAGTTTCCGTCAGGAATGCAAGATTTGCAAGTAGATCATCTTCCCCCATACTTTTAAGGAATGTTGGGAGGAAGCAGTACATTATCATCCGGTTTGTGTTCTTCAATATTGCGTAGGATGTAAGGATCAAGTTGCTTGCTTCCTCGAGCAATGGACAAGATACCTTTACCTGGAGGCACAGCATCTTCAACACGGCCATCTTTATTAGCAAGCTGTAACATGGACATTAAGAATTCTAGTGTTTGTAGTACCCTGAGTGGGGTTGGAAAGCAGCCCATGTACACACGATCAACAATCATCCAGCAAAGTGGGTCCAAATTGACAGACCAGCGGCTCTTGTCAAGTTTCTTCCCAGCTTCTTCATCGTCAAGGAAGAGCTTTCTTTCAAGGAAGTTCATCAATCTGCTTAGGCACAAGCCTTGAAAAACCAGAGCAGAGTCAATATCAACAAACAAAGGCACGGACTCCAAAATGTTCTCAACAAAGAGTGCTGCTTTAAGCTGATCTGAGATAGTGTCAGCAAGGATTTGAGCAACAAAATCTAGAACAGCTGTAGCTCCTGCAGAGCATGGACCACCCCCATAACCTAAATCATCTATGTCAAGCAAAAGCTTGGAATTGATTGGGAAAAGGGTATTCACAGCAGATGATCCCTGAATATTTGTCCTCAGATCAGGGGACGAGTCCAGGTCTATCCCAGATATAGATGAAGCCATGGATGGAGAAGCTGTCAGGTGTCTACCATCACTATACGATCCTACACTGCCAGGCCAAGATGTGAATGGGGCCATTGGAGATGCGGTAGGGGTACTAGCTGCTCTGTGGGTTGACCTCTCGGATAAAACAGGAGATCCAACATTATTCATAGCAACCGAGTTGGGTGAATCAGTTGCATGGTGGGATTCAGCAATGCCATTTGCACTGGAAGCTGTGATCTGCCCTTGATCATGAGCATTATTAAACATTTGGTTTGATTCTCCATTTAAAATCTTAGTGCTGAGCTCCTGATTCGAAAAATCATCTGCTTTGGCTTCAGCAGTTTCAAAAGAGTTTGGCATGCCAGTACTTTCTGAACTGGAACTTTTCTGCTCCTGAGGAAAACTTGTGACACTCAACGTTTTGGTAGATTGCTCCTGATCATGTGGTAAACTTGAAAAGGCATCCTTTGAACTTCCATTATCATCATCATGTACATTCCTCTCATCAGTTGCAGCAGTTGTAAGATCTTTTGCCATCCTCAGGGCACAATCAGACCTACATAACCAAAACAAGGTTTAATATAAACATTTAAAGCACCAAGTAACATGATATATGCACATTGATACATTGTACAAACCTCACACAAGAGAAATAGAGATCAACACAGCTCTCTAGGAAATAATGCCGCCTGCAAACAGCAGAGAATGGTGGGCACATCTTTGCCAGATCAACCATGAACCTCAATATTGAAGTAGCAACAGCAGGTGCTGCTGCTTCACCACCCATTAACCTTGCTGCATATGTCTTATGCATCAGAGCATCTCCTTGAAGATCACCTCCCATGTCCGATGTCGCCTCAACAAGATCCGCGACCAAGGTGCCATTAAGATGTGAAAGATTGTTATTCTCATGTGCAAGCATAGATTTCATAATCAAGGAATCAAATGTAGCTTTTGCCATTGCAATTATAGTATCCAATAGATCCACAAACTTCAATTCTCCATAGTTTCCATCGCTGGGCATGAGAGCATGGAAATCAAGCATGCGGACCTCTGGCACTCGAGGATAAACAGGCTTCCCAAACACCAAACAGAACAATATATAGTATATTTCTGGAGAATCGTGAAAGCTTGGAAGCACATGATTCAATCCTTGAAAACCTCCATTTGTACGGAACTTCAATGCAAATGTAGTTGATGACGTAAGGCAAACTCCTAAAAGAGTCGTGATCCATCTCATACTAGTTGGATGTACCGCTTCATCAAGGAAATATGTGACTAATCTGGATGAAACAACTTTATGCCATTGCTCCAGCAATTCTTCAGCATTTATGGTTACTTGTAGATCAATAAGCATTTCCAATAACATGTTCCTCACAATAACATGCTTTCCCATAGCCTCCCGCACAATCTGGCGGTTCGGTGTAAGCTCTGGAGGATCAAATGTCATGATTATGAATCTTACAACAAGCTCCAGCTCAGAAGTTAGAAAACCATCCTCCAGGATGACACCTAGAAGCACAACTAGCTTCTCCAGCACGGGAATTTCAACATCACCACGTTGTAAAGTAACAAGAAGATGTTGAACAAGATTAATTCGGCGCAGTATTGTAAGGTTGTGACTTTCTGAACCAATGTATGGACACCATCCTCTCAAGAAACCCAAGAAGAGTTATTTGCACTGATATAGGAGCAGCAACCCATATAGTCCAGTCCAAAAGAATGTGTTCAACCATATCGGCATTTGACAAGACTATAAATTCAGAAGTCTCACCAGCTAGGCCAGCATTCTCCAGCTCAGACAGGTGGCTAAATGAATCCTTTTGAGCTGAAAAGTCATCTAGATCCCCATGTGATCCCCCAGAAGACATATCATCGCCAAACTTGGGTAAGGTAAGATCATCAAGGCTAGCCTCTGGGGACATTCCAGATGCATAGCTTGCTGTTCGATTTATCTTTGATTTCTGTGGCTCAGGAAAGGAAGCCTCACAGGCAGCAATACGAAAGAAAATGTCAAGAGATTGCATATCAAATAGTGACATTCTCCTATGAAGAAAAAGCGCAAGAAGATGATAACCCCTCAAGGCCTGCATGTTTTTCACATTTTGATGACTCTGCTGAAGAGATAGTGCAAGCAGCTCCAGCGCCATATGCAGCATATCCCTACTTTCAGCAGCTTCAACAAGGGCAAGTACAACAGGCATCCCACCGACTGTCTGAACAGTGTCACCAATTGTGCATTGATTACAAATGTAAACATCACCGCTTAGACGCCCATATCTTGGTATACCTGTTAACATAACTAGTTGAATTCTGGCATATCCAATTCAAAAACAGAAAATGTAAATTCAATAGCTAGATGACATTACACACCTCCTATAGGGGATGCAGCAGCAGAAGTTGGATCGACAAGGTTCAGCAGCGAAAGAGTCCCAGATGCTCGAAAAGCAGTCTGATGAAGTCCCATCAAATGCAAATATAAGCTTCTTCCCAGACAATTGTAAGGAGAGATTTCTTAAGCGTTCCATGTCCCAAACAATTCCACTGCTCTCAAGTCTAGAGCTCCCTTGTTTCATTGAACTGTCAACACGCTGGCTGCTTGAAGGTGCAGGAACTTCCACTTCTAACGAATCCAGAATTGCCATTACCTCCCCACCACAGGCCCAGTTTGGGACAAATCTCAGAAGGTCAGTGTCCTGGAACAACCCCCGATACCCTTGTCCAAGAATGTACATAAAACAAATGCTCCCTGGTGTCAAGACCTCTTCAAAAAGATAGCAACACCGGAGCCGCCATGACAAGTCAGAAACTTTCCCACGGATAGTAGGCGTACCAAGTGTTACTTGCAAAGATTTACCAAATGGGGATGGCGAGTATCCAAGCTTGCCAGTGTGCCTCAGCTTTCCATCAAGATACAGGCTAGCCACACTTGCTTGGAAAAGGCCAGCTAGTGCATTTGGCTTACTATGAACAACAGCAAGATGATGCCATTTTCCTTCTTCCATTTCAATGCCTGGAAATGACAATGAACTTGAACTGCCTGTAGATATAGTAAAAACACCATTGTCATGGAGATAAAGTTCAGCAAACAGAGTGTTAGCATCGTCCACTGCACCCACAGAAAATATGCGCAAAACATGCCCACTCTTCTTGCTATATGCCCCTTTTGACGCTTTTTCTGCTTCCTTCGGTTGGCATTTAAAGAAGTCCTGAAATTGGAACCAGCAAACAAAGGAGTACCCAGAAACAGGTGGCCATGTTCTTTCTCCTAATGAAACCTGAATAGATGCATGACCGGCTTTGCTCATGTCCATTTCAATGAAAGGAGCTAGAGAAACATGTCCTTGTCTGACATCTTCCATTTGAATTAACTTGTCCATCATATTAACAAAAAGATGACCTGAACGCTTCACTTTCAGCTGAAGAATATATCTCACAAGAAGCCTTAGCTCAGACGAAGACAACCTGGACAAGACAAGAGTAACCATGTACTGTGAAACAATGAAACAAAATTGTTGCAACGGAACGCATGGAATTTTATGAGATATGACGAACCTGTAAGAACCTAGCAGTTCAACAACTCTCAAGGCATGATTAAGAATAGGAGAGGAACCCTCCAAAAATGGGCTGATTGTCTCAAGTAGAAGGCCAACACATCCTATGTAATAAAAGAGTAACAAAAACATAAGGTGCCATGTCAAAATAAGTCAAAAGAAAAGAGTAGCAAGAATATCTTTTGACCATACCAACACAAGTTAAATTCTCCTGGTTGAAGGGACCAGCAATTGCTAGCTTCTCAATGAATCTCAGCAACTCAAGTTGAACTTTAGGTGTAAATACCAGCAAAGAACGGATCAGCACAACAACTGCACTAGCATTGTACACACGCTCCTTGTCAAGCCTTGAAAGTCCAAACGATGTTGCAGACAACAAGCTCGATTCATCCTCCGAGGTTTCAGAACAAATGCTCTCTACCTGCAGGTTACTAGTGGGCGGGAGAACAATCTCAAGTGCAAGCTCAAGCAAAAGCAAAATAACGTGTTTTTCACAATCCACACAAAGCAACCCAGACTCAGAGAGGAGATCATAGAAAGTGTTCGACGACAGGATTGTATGCAGCCTTATCCTATTGACAGAATTGTTGCATACTGCAGCTGTCATTGCTCGCAATAGAAAACCAAAGATCTTCGTATGAGTATGCAAAGATGATTCAGTCCCTTCATTTTCACTGTCATTCTGGAAACTATGCAGCGTCGTCAGCAGCAGGGAAAATCCAGTGGCTTCTCCAAATATTCTTTGTGCTGAGCTGTTTGCCCCAAGAATCCGCCACAAAGCACCAAATGTATCACACTTTGCATCATTTTCAAGCTTAAATTGAGAACCATATGAGGTTGATACCATCCCACTCTTCAAGATTTCAATCAATGACCCTATTTCTTCTGGATGAGCCTGAAAACAGTACTCATGTCAAAATTAAGTCAAGTTCGCAAGCATGACAATAGTTCGTATTTACAGAACAAAAATGGTTTCTATTTTCATGGAATAGTCAGCTACAAACACAAACCTGAAGAGAATCTTCAATTATTAGGCATGACAATAGACGCAATACACCAGATCTGTGGCTTTCAGATACCAAGAAAGGAAGAATGATGTTGACACCATTGGATGATCGAAATGATTGCTGGTTAGGCTCAGCTCTTTTCAGCAGATAAAAAAGGCAATCCCAAGCAACAGTAATTGTCCCTTCATCTTCAAACATGAAAAATTTTGCAGAACTAGAAGCCATTAACTTTGGCGAAAGAATTGCATCTTTGTTGTCCGCCGTCCTCTGAAAGTTAGTTGCATTAGACATCCTCTCTGTAGAGTCAAAGGCCTTATTTTGCTGCTCATCTCCAAAAAAAAGCTTGTTTTGCTTCAAGTCATCTAACAATACCCCCAGGACACCAACTTCTCTAAGAACTTTCTTGTACTGCTGATCAAAGGAAAGTAGCTTTACAAAGAACGAAAGCACTGTATGCTTAAGACTGGTAGAAATTGGTTGTTGCAATAAGCAACAAAGTGACAACAACTCCTTGCTCTGGAATGCAGTTTACTACAGTGACAGCATATTCCAATATTTTTAAGATGACCTCTTGTAGTGCTGCAGGGAAGCTGCCCATGTTTAGGATAAAAAGAGGAACAGTACGTAGTTGTTGGCATAGCTTGTAATTTTCAAGATGGCTCGAGAAAATCTTGAACATTCTATTGAGAACTTCGGCCTGCACTTCCAAGTTGTCTGCCTTCAGAAAAATATCTTGTAGCATCTGAATGGCGTCAAGATCTTTTACCTTGGGGCTACTAACTTCCATCATGTCGTCAAACTTGTCAGCAGAAGGAGTTCGGCTTCTGCTGTGCCCCGTTCCTTTCGCATGAGAAGATTTTGAACTCTTACCACCACCATTTTCTGAGGGGCCAATTTGTGACAAATTTACAAGAACATCAAGCAACCTAGACAACTGAGGTGAAAGGTCACATGAGAATATATCTTGTTCTAATCTGTGAGAAGGAACGGATGCATCCTCTTCAGATGCTAACTTGGATGAGGATTGGAGAGTCTGATTTTTGTGTAAGCTACAAAGCGTAAGAGCAAACTGAACAAGGAACTGGTAACCATGAGCATTATGTATGTCTTCCCTGAGCCTTATGGACCCAGACTCTGTAAAGTAAACCAGATATTAAGATATTAGGCGCACGACAATAGTGATCATTCAATTTGTATGGCAACAAAGTATTTAATCCCAAGCAAGGATAAGCTAGAGGTGGAAACACGACCAGAACCACACAAACAAAAGGAAGTTATTTAATAATTTGTAAACATTGAAAAATATTGAATCAAAGCATCTTACTCAGAAGAAATACATGAGCGGCAAAGGTCATCAATACTAACCAGGCCTGTAAGACAGCTCAACACATTCCAGTAATAAATCCACAATGCCCATGGTGTAAGCAGCATCACCGCTCTGAGGATTGAAATCTTTCACAGCCATAAGGAGTACTTTAATCTAAAAGACATGGTGGAGAAAGGGTTAACAAGATTGAATAGAAATATATGCAAAAGAATAGGTGTTCCAGTAAATAATACAAGGAAACTGCTACAATATGCCCAACACCCCAGCGGGATGGGGTTGAACCCTGCATGCCACCAGTGACTCTTCTAAAAAGAGATGAGCAAAGGGAGAGAAAACAGAACTTTGGTAAATGGTAGCACAGTTACCAGGATTTAGCTGGGGGCCCAAAAAGGATGTCTATGTCAGAAGAAAAGGCCTAAATGAAATACCAAGATGCTTCAGTGAAGATTTTCCCACTCTTCAAAACTTTATGTTCTAAACTTCTAATGTTAGCCAAGTGAAAACAGCTATTCTTTGTGAAGATTGAATAACTAAGAACACATTGCTATGTGCTATTTAGTACTTCAGTGTGACGAAATCCTAACTAGACCCAAGAACAGGACAACATTTCATCCACAATAAAGAACAGATAGTAATGTACCAGCTGGTGCTTCCTGATGTACTTTGCAGAAGTCCCATTGTCATTTGCAAGAAGAAGACCAAGGACCTGTTCAGTAATGAACTCAATATATTTAGCAACTATTGGTGCAGCAGAAACATGACCCTCCAAAACATAATGTTACATAGTTTCAAATTACCTGCATCGCATGGCGATGGAGCTGAATTGTGTGAAGGGGAACAATACCATCCCTGAACTGTGAAAACACAGATAGTGAACCATTTGCAACCATGTGGAAAAGAACTTGTAAGGCATCATCTTCAATTAAACTTGGTGCAGCAGATTGATGGCTCGCCAGTGCTTTCATTATATGTATTACGCTTCCCTCGATCTCCATAGAACAGAAAAAAGAATAAAAATCAAAACCCAAGTTGACCAAGAGAAAATGAAGGGAAGAAATATAGTAACCATATAACATATATGAACAAAAAGCAAAATACATGTAATAATACAGACAAAGCAGCAACCTTATGTTAAACAATTTCTGATTTTGTGTATGACAACAGTGCATCTTGCAAATAAGGCCCTGTTTCTATGAGAACCAGAAGATTGAGATTACCTCAAGCCATCGTGATTGCATAGGATCCAAATTTTTGTTTTTTTCAATTCTGGATCCTTCTTGGTGAACATGCGAGGTATTTGTGGAGTTCTCATTGGCACTCAATAGAGAATTCAGGATATATATCAGGCAGCACAAAATACCAGAGTCCAACAGAGGTTGCTTATCATTTGTCTGTAACCATGAAATTAAACATGACAAGAGATGCTTGTTAGTTTAAACATTTGGTAAACTGTGTAATTGTGTTTCATATTGGATACGCAATATAATATCAGCAAGCAAGTCCATAGCTAAGTAAATTTTTATCGATGAACCACCAGACACCCCCAACACACTTGGATATCAATTGTGTAGAATTCAGAAAACAGATGCCTCTTGCTTCTTTGTACTATTAATTGCATGCTTTAATAAACGTTGCAATAACAGACAGTATACTGCATGAAAATAGACTCCTTTTTGTCATATTATAGCAATTTCACTAACCTCTGTCACAAGAACTTTGACTGCGTACAACAAATTTGATCCTGGACATATACCAAGCTGGATCATGGAACCAATGAGTTAAGAGAGTGTATGGCGACCTGGAATCCAGAAATTGCACTAGATAAACAATATAAGAACAAACCTCTGTGATATCTGAAAAGAAGCCAATAACATTAGCCACATGCAGTGATCTTCCTTTGCTGTGGATTCTTAGTTTCTCCACATCAGTAACAAAAGCTCTTCCAATAACAAAAGAAAAAACATGTCCTTCTACTAACCTGTAGAAATTATGAAGGGAAGAAACAGAAGACCATTATTCAGTTTTCTAAAATAGAGAGTAGACATGAACTCACTGAAATAAATGCAATGTAACAGCATAATTTACTGAAAGTAGTGTGTGCAATTGTAAAGAGTCATACTTTGTAACTAATTGAGCTACACTAGAATATTGCTTCACTAGACTACAGAAGACATCTACAGCCAAATTTAAGGCCCTTTCTTTCTCCTGCAGAGGGAAAAAACAGAATACAATGTCAAGGCAAGAACCAGCTCACAAGGTCTTACTATTGATTTATGGTGAAAAAAAATAAAACAAGTGTCAGGGTACCTTTTCAGAGCTGGAAGAGCGAAATTCTTCCCATAATCTCCTAAAATCCGACTCCAATTCATTTTTCCCCCTGAGTACAAGAGAAATAATGTTAAGATTAGGGATGTAAGTCCCACATGTTTTGGGTCAACCCAAACTTGCTAAAATGAACTAGAATCGCATGCCACATAATTAATTTAAGGGAGACATGAACTCAGCTAGCTGACCCACAAAGCATCATTGGAGACCCATTTGCATCCTTGGTTAAGATGGAGAACATGAAGATTTTTTGCAGAAGCAAATATCATTCACTTAAAATAGCAGAACCAAATTCCCAATCAATATTTGAAATGGACATAAATTCTTTATTTAATTGTTGAAAGCTAGAATACAGGAACTTAACCTTATACTACCATGTGATGTGAGAATGCAATCTATACACGTACATTAGTTAGCTTGAAGAGATTGGCAGAAAAAAAAAAGTAAATAGAAACTTATAAGAGGTACAGACTCTTGTTATCAGGTCCGAGTGCTATACAGTGTTCAAGAAAAGATAGCTGGTAACATACTTAACGAACAATCATGACCATAGTATTTGTTCCTTTACCAACTGATTATATAGTTAGTTAGGCAAAGGATAGTATAATGGCAAGTGCATGAATAAGTCACTGTTCTTTCATGGTGCTGTAATGCTATTTAACAAACACTGCAGCAATGGCAAACCCTAATTTCCAGACCAAAAGCTAAGCATGTATGGTTTACAAGTCTCCATTCCCCAGTAAACTAGATATCTTCTCTTTTATATATACAATCTCTGTGATAAGGGTCCAAAGCAGCTAAATCATGTTTAATCACAGATTGATGACATAGCAACCCTCGTCAGCTACTGTCCAGCCAATACGAGTGACTGTGCAGCAGAAGGGGGGTCACAGAGAATATGACAGTAGTAGCAACAACCATCATTAGAAGTATCTAACACAGGAAATCTAACAAAAAAAAATCAATGAAGGAGCGTATCCCTAGCAGCGTGGGTAACAGTCAACCGAATTTCACACCACCTTAGAATGGCATGTGCCACAATAATCTTACAACATCCGAGTTCAAACATAAACCAGACAAATCAAGCAAACCAGACTATAAAGTTGACCCCAATCAAGATTGCTAAAAGTTCCACTTTCTTTGCTACGAGAAATGCAAAAACACATTAGCCCCGTCGTTCTACGAAAGCACAACAAACAAAAGGACAAGGGCCGTGGCCTTCACTCCTTCAGGCATGGCATACAGATCATAAAATTGACTATGCAGCTACCGACTCGCCCAACCACCGTCCTAGTCCGGCATCATTTCTCTCCAAGGCACCATCCTAGTCCAGCATCATTTCCTCTGAAAACACCGTCATCGTCCATCATCGACATAAGAGCAAAACCAAAATAACTGCAGCACTATCACCAAGCTCGAGCTAAAAAAACATTTCACTGATATCAACCCTACGAGTCAAAACGTTAATACAACACATAGTCCCGCATCTTGCCAACTAAATCACCAAACAGCCAAAGACGGGAAGATGAAACGGAAAAGCAAGCATCTACGATCGAACCCTCTCCGAATCTAAATCCGATTGTCATTGCTAAACCCGGAAAAAGGGAGTAACGGGGTCGCATCGGAGCTGGCCATGCATCACCAGACACAGGATTTGATTCAGGCAACGCGAGACCAGTATAGAGGCGTTTGACTCGGCTGGGGGACCCACCTGACAGGGGACGCGGCGGCAGAGGGCGAGCTCCCGGCCGCCGCGTCGAAGCCGCCCTCGTCCCCGCCGGTGGAGGCGGAGCTGAGCCTCGGGGTGGCGAGGTCCTGGACCGCCTGCTGGCGGTGGAACGGCGACCCCGGCGGCGGGGGCGGCGGCGGGGGGGGCGGCTGCTGCTCCTGCTGCTGGCCGGCGGCGAAGACGACCTTACTGAGCAATGTGGACCATTTCATGGTGCCGACCCCTCATCCGGCGCGCAGATCCCGGCCGGATCCCGCCGATTCGCCGGAATTCCGACGCGATTCCCCAGCTTCCCTTGTTTCTCCGAATAAACCTTTATTCACGTTGTTCCTCGCCTCCGCCTCTCGCTCGTCGCCTCCGACCTCCTATTTTTGTTGTCGTCTGTTTGCTTGTGTTTTCTCTGCCTCGCTCGTTTTCTTTTTTGTTTCCTCTTTTTTACCCACGCACCTTCACCCCCTCTATCTCTCTCTCCTCTCTTCCACTTCCACCTCGCCGCGACGCCGCCTCTCTCCTCTAGCTGCTCTGCTCCGTCTATGCGGCCTCGCGCCTGTGAATGTGTCCTCTGCTCTCTGCCTCTCTCTATTCGGTTGTTGGCTTGAGCCCCTCTTGCCTGGTTGCTTGCTACGCTTCCCTAGTATTTTCTTTTCTCCTTTTTATCTTTATTTTTTTGTTTCTTGTAGGTAACAATACTATGACCTTGTCTTTGTTCGTGCGTGTTTACATTCTATATTTACGACTTTGACAGAGGAGAGCTATTGGTTATTTGGTTCCTGTCTCTAAAGCGTGATGAAATCTCCCTTTTCGTCGGGATGACTATTCGGTGTTTGGTGAATGATAATTGAGGGGAACTTTCAATGGACAAAATAGTTTATTTCCCTTTTGCTCTTCTATATATTATAGTACTTCCTCACGATAAATATCATGTTTAGTATAAGTGGTCGAAATAGATAAATATTTATTTATAAAATAAATAGACTTTGGAGGGTGGTTCAATCATACCTTTTTGTCAGGTCCAATTATAGCAAAGTAATCTAGCTCTGTAATGCCAAAAAGAGGCAAGATCACAGAGACCTTATATTTTCACCATCGTCTTAAACCTTAGATCATTAGAGGCTTGTCAAACATGGACGGTAGAAAAAGCAAAACATTCGTTACCTAGCCTTATATTAGCGCTCTTTCAACATTAGATCTAGATTGGCTAGAATTGCTCTTTGATCTTAAACCTAGTTGAGGATTCAGTCACCTAAGACAAGAATTGAGTAATAGTGGCACCGTAAATCACAAGAGGAAAGGAGTTGTTTGATGGTACTCCAAGGCAGGAATCATATATTAGATTGTTGTAGATCCATAAGGCATGAAGTGGAGTTAAAGCAATAAGGTCGGCGTTTAACATTGGCATAGGAACATATGGAGCTCGCAATAAGGTCGGCGTTTAACATTGGCATAGGAACGTATGGAGCTCGGTAGCAAAGACGGGAAATAATTGACGTCAAACCCTAGCATAGCAAGGCACATGTATAGGAAATGGTTTCAAAAGTTACATAAGATGACGTGGTGCATGATATATATTGATGCTAGGAGACATAAGGTGGCGGTGTGACTAGTTAAATATAAGATTGATGATCTAGGCATATTCCTAGAAAATATGAAAGAGTAGCATTGTACGTCTATTAGGACAAGAGACGTCATACAAATAGACAAGCACGCTTGTTTCTTAGGTTGCCTAAAAATACAGTTACAAATATGACACTATTCATGTATGATTCTTGAGTGACCATTCTTAATATTATTATTCAAATAACGTTATTGCAAATATTTTGAAGAAAGCTTTCCCACGTAGATGGTTGATCTTGATATTAACAAAGTTAGCATAGATGTTTTGTTGTTGACAACAATATCCACCACAAATCTACAATTAATATTGGCATTGATGTCCTTAATCATCATCTATTGAAATCTATCTTCATGTGCCACTGCTTAAGATAAGTTATTTTTCATCGTACATGTGTTGTTTTGTCTTGACCGTTAAAGTTAACTCCCTTAAAAGGCAGTGGCACACACGGAATGAACGAATAAAATTTATAGGACACGAGGGATGAGAAAAATTTCAATGACAAAGAGTAATAATCTTGGTAACTTTTGAGGACATATAGGAAGTTCACCCCAAATATTTAGTGGCACTAAGGAATTACCACAAATACTTACTGCCCACTTCTTCCTCGATATAAGGTATTCTAGCAAAAAATCTTAAGATAGTAATATAAATAAATAAATAAATAAATAAATAACGTATGTAACCCTCTATTTATAGAGAAATTCTTGTATCTCATCATATTTTAAGTCTGTTAGTAGATACTAATGGCAGGTATACATATGATTGGTGGTTTGGGGAGAAAGTTCATTCACCTAGAATACCTTATTATTTAATATAAATTTTAAATACTTCAATAACTTATGTTTTAAGATGGAAGGAGTACTCATTTTGTACCGTGATGAGACAAGAAAATCCGTTTGATGTGCAAATAGAAAGTTGAACATGCATCACTAGAAAGTCATTTACTGTTAGAGATTCTATGCAAATCTTGTCTAAACTTTCTTATGATATCCCAACCCATTAATAAACATTCAAGTTTCTACGAACCAGTGGGCAAATTGATTTCCCTTTATCCCTTACGGAGTATTAAAAAAAAGAACAGGCCGCCTTGTACCCCGGGCGTCCTGTTCCCGGCCGCTGACCACGTCGGATCATTAGCCTCTCCCACGTGGCGCCGTCAGGGTCAAACGTGCGAGCCTCTTCTTCGCACACCGCCAAGCGGGCCCTACCGACCACCCGCTCATCGGCCCCACGAGTACTTCGCGCAGACGGCGCAGACCCCGCTCCCCCGGGGCGCCCCCACCGGATCTTATCCACCGCGACGCTCCCGCTCGCAAGTCGCAAATCGCAAAGCGCGCGGTGGGGCGCTCCTCCGTGGACCGTGGCCTGGTAGCGCGCGCCGACGCTGTTCTGCCGCGGCGCAGGGGATCGGTGATTCGGTGAACCCGCCCCGTGACATCGCAGGCGTGGAGACGAAGGCTGGCGGTGGCCCGTGGGTCCCGGCGGTCCGTGTCATCAGTGTCACGCGAAGGTGTCTCGCCGATTTTGAATGCCCCAGATTAAGCTGGGCGCGAGGCTGCCGATTAGCCGATAAATTACTCTCAGCCGGTGGCCGTCGCCGTCGGGAGACTCCGGCAAACACGGACAGAGATGTTTCCTAGTGGAGTAGTACCACGTAAGTGCGTAACAAGCATTGATCCCGTCCTCCGTGCTGCTTCTTGCCATGTTCGCCCCTTCTGTTCACCTGCGACTAATGATATTATAGACCTTATAAATAAAGTACTTCGTAAAATTACATTTTTCTTCCATTATTAAATAAAATAAGTTTCACGTGCACGTATTACTTTTCATCCGTGGTTTCAGAGATCCTCGGGGTACGTTTATAAACGTAGCGTTAATTTTATTTCGCGTTTAATTTCACTCCTATATATGAGGTTCTGTAAACTTGGGATCATTTTTTATTTACGACGACACCGTCGGCATGTGTCCATGATTCCGCGCGGTGGTTGGCGAGGCCGGAATGTTACCGCGCGCCGTCCCGTGCGGCGGTGCGTGCGCACATGGCGGCAATAATTTTGCAGTGACGGTTAAGCGAGCACTACACGCACACGCCTAACTCACGCTCTCGGAACGCCTGGTCGAGCGTAAACCCAGCAATCCAGCATGATGACTTGCAGCCTGTCGTGAGGGAGTAGCAATAATTCCGAGCCGTGACCCCGATCGAGTAGCTGAGGACCCTGACCGACCGGTTTTTTTTTTAATTTTAACCTTTTTTTAATATAATTTTAAATCTAACATCGACGATTTTTTTTTAAACTAACACTTTTGGCCGCGCCTATTGCCCTGGCGCGGCCAAATACCTGTGCCGCGTCATGCATGGTGACGCGGTACAGGGCTGACGTGGCGTGGGGCGGCCGGGGGGCTACTGACCTGGCCGGTCCTGCCGCGCCACCCATCATGGCGCGGCAGTGCCGTGCCCTGATCTGTGGCACGGCAGAACCAGATATATACCCCGCGGGACCCGCCCGCCCGCACGCACCCTATCTTGCCCGCCCGCCCGACGCCTGAACGCCGCCGCCGCCGCCGCCAGCCGTTGCACGCGCTCGTGCCCGCCCGGCCTCGCCTCGCCCCGCCCGCGCCCGCACGGCCCGGCCTCGGCCGCTCGCCCACGTCGTGCCCGGCCACTCCCGCCGTGCAGCACCCTAGCCGGCCGCAC
This sequence comes from Miscanthus floridulus, assembly GCF_019320115.1. Classification (NCBI taxonomy): domain Eukaryota; kingdom Viridiplantae; phylum Streptophyta; class Magnoliopsida; order Poales; family Poaceae; genus Miscanthus; species Miscanthus floridulus. Next base: position 17,715,690 of record NC_089581.1, read on the forward strand.
CACGAACGCCGGCGCGTCAAGGCCGCCCGCTCCTAAGGTACCTCCCTCTCAATTTCATATTTTTTTTGTTATTTTATATAGTTAGTATTTTTTATATCTACTGTTAGTGTCTTTGACCAAATTTATATAATAGCGTACTAATATTTATGATACTTTCGTAATAAACTTATTAGGAGATAGAAATATTGATACTCGAGAAGCAAGATGTGTATTTATTTTGAGATGGAGATAGAAATAATGATACCGTTTTTTTAGTTTTGATCAAACTTAAACATATTTGATTATTCGAGAAGCCAGATGTGTATTTATTTTGAGACGGAGAGATTACTTATAATTTTAGAACCAAAGTTTTATATGGATGGATTATGTATTTATTATCTAGTATACTTAGGATTTTGGGTTTAGAGATTTAAGCTAGTTAGGTTAGTGAATTTGTTTGTGAACTTAGTAATGTTAACTTGAATTTTATTAATTTTAATACTATAACGCTTTGTTTATCAATTTGTAACAGGATGGCCTCTCTCACGCAGCATCCATTATACCCCATTCTGGAGGTGGAGTACGACGATCAGCACCGAACACACATCTTAAGTGACAACGACGCAGAGATGTCATTGCCTCCTTTGAGGTCCCGCACTCACACCAGGGCGCATCAGTGGGACGAGCGTTATACGCCGTTCATACGGCGTGCCGGCTTCCTCGAGCTTGTCCTTGTTGTCAACCACGATTTTCCGCCCCTTGATCCAGCACCACTTACTGCAGCTGTAGACAGGTGCGAGTGCATTCTTTATATGTAAACTTTCTTGTAGCAAATTGGAGACAACTAACAGTCGTTCTATTCTTATAACAGGTGGAGGCCTGAGACCCACACGTTCCACCTATCTTGTGGCGAGATGACCTTGACGTTGTAGGACGTGAAGGCTATTTTAGGCCTTCGGTTGGGGAGACTTCCAGTGACAGGGATAGTTGACAACGATCACTGGAGGGAGCTGGTGGCTCAGTTTACTGGTTTTCTTCCACCGGACGACGATGCTTTCAAGAAAAATAAGTGAGTAATTCAAGCCTATTTAATACTTGCATTGCTTTACAGCTGGCATCAGGTCTCATTTTCTTTGATCAATTACAGGAAAAGTTCCGGTGTTTCGTCGTCCTAGATCACAGAGCACTTTGAGTACTTGGACCCACAAGCTGAGGAGGCACAGATCGACAGGTTCGCTCGAGTGTGGCTCTGGCACTTTCTTGGTGCTTTCCTCTTTCCAGACGCCTCGGGCAACACCATCAGCTAGATCTTTCTTGACATACTTCACCAGCCGTAGAAAAACATAGCGGGGTACAGCTGGGGCAGCGTAGTCCTAGTATGGACATATCGATAGCTATGCGTTGCCTGCCGTCGCACCTCAGGACATGCGAACCTTGGAGGTTGCTCCTACCTACTCCAGGTTTGGTGTTGGGAACGATTGCGGGTTGGAAGGCCCCTTAATAATGTTTTACTAGTAAGTACTTCGGTTCATTATATTCTTTTAGGCAGTTAGATATGATGAGATTATTTGTTGCTAATTCATTATCGTGTTCAGTGCAGCAATGGAACGGGCATGATACACTCTCTACAGCTTTGTATATCTGGACGGAAGCACTGTTAGTTAGAAGGAATGCGTGGCGCAAGTACAGGAAGTATACGGACGGTCTCGATGTCCTGACACAGCACCATATTACGCTCTCTATACTATCATAGCAGTGTCTTCTTCGATGTACACTGTATCACAACCTAACACAATTATGAAATTTCAGGTGTTTTAGTGTCCTTGGGATTCTCCGGAGCTCTAGGACTATCTGAGTCCTGTCACTAGGGACGAGTCACACGAGTATCGCTGCGATGTCTCTCTTATTTTCTTCCATGTGGTCGAGATTCACTTGCCCATCCGGATCTACAGACAGTTTGAAAGAATGACAGGCTGCCCACCACCGCTTTACTCCACCAATTAAGTATTGCACGGGTGCGTTATCGATTAATAACAATGCTACAATTCATATATGTGTTTGATATAACTAATATCGTTTTGTTACAGGTTTGACCGTAAAAAGATGTACAAGACCAAGGATTGACGCGTGACACATAGCTCGTACATCCATTTGTGGCAGACCAGGGTACCACATGCGGTCCTTGCGGGTCCTCCACACAACCAGCACACCTTCGATGAGTATCTGTGGTGGCTTCACAGGTCTGCGAGGACACATATCAAGCCTCCGTACACTGACGTGGCGATTGACGAGGACTCGGTGGAAGATGTCATCAAAGATGTGTACGACGTCACCACTAGGGAGGACACACAGCTACAGAGAGCACCGTTTCAAAGATACGTGGTAAGATACTTGAATGGTATAATTTGTTATCCTTTTGATATTAAGTATGTGTACTAAAACTGTCCAACCGCGTTTCTGTACCCAGATAACACAATTGTCAAGGCTGTCCAACGAAGCAGCGTTCCGGCTTCACGAGTCTAGAGGGCAGGGGTCAGGCGTTCTCGCGGTTTTTGTGGAGGTAAACATAAACTTGTCCGCTTCGAAAATATTTCTTTATTGTATATGCGTTTGGCTAATGAACTAACTTTAACATTTATTTATGCAGAAGGTGAAAAAGAGCTGCAGGAAGCTAGCTCAGAAGTTGAGCTACATGGACACTCCTTATGAGGAACCGCCACTCCCCGCGCGGTCGGGTGGCACGTCTTCAACCTCTTTGAGGACACTAGCCGGCTTTTCTCAGACGATGACGCAGGGTGCCACTTCCGCGGTACGTACACCACCACATCATAGTGTTAGGAAAGACCCTGCAACCGAGGACGACGATGACGAACCCCTGGGCTTCCGCGGACAGCACGGCTAGTGGGACAAATGGCCACAGGACGAGATCGGCATGTCTCAGCTAGGTGGTGCCCCGTTTGGCACCCAAAGGAGCCTCACAGGTACTAACAAAGATAGTTTGTTTCAGTATGTAGGCTCCATAAACTAACGATCATAAAGAATTATAAGTAATCGTGCGTATCATATACCTGCAGGGTACGAGCCGTACGCACCGTCGACGCGACCATACCGACGTTGGCTACACTCACAATGTGTTGCCAACAAATTCGAAGAGACAGAGGCATCCGAGGGATCCTTACACTCCTAAGTCTTAGTTTGTTTAGGACTTTAGGTCAAACGAATATTGACATCCGAAACTTGCGGGGTTATTTGATTATGTTATGTCAAACTTATGTCAAAATAATGAATATGTTATGTGACAGCTTGTCAACTTGCTTCTTATTCGTTTCGTTGAGTCGCGGCAGCACTGTCGGCGACATTAAGTACCCTGCGTTCGTAATTGATTAGTTAAAATGGTATCTGGACACCGGTGATAATTTTTCGTAATTGATTAGTTAAAATGGTGTATAACCGTATTATGAAAGACGAAAAACTAATCATTGGCTTATCAAATTTTCTATTCGGCTGTGAAAAAACTCAACAATATATTGGCGCGACGTGTTTCGATTCTACTATCCAGGTAGCCCGGGCCGGCGGCGGGCGTAGCGGCCAGGTGGTGTGGCTGCTCGTGTTGTATGTTTGGTCCAGCCGCGCCACGCAATACGGCGCGGCACTGCCGTGCCAGGGTCGGTGGCGCGGCAAGACCAGCCACGTCAACCCTGTGCCGCGCCACCATGCATGACGCGACACAGGCATTTGGCCGCGCCAGGACAATAGGCGTGGCCAAAAGTGTTAGTTTAAAAAAAATCATCATTATTAGATTTAAAATTATATTAAAAAAATGTTAAAATTAAAAAAAAATCACCGACCGCCGCGACCGGGGAAACAAAAGCCGTGTGAACCCACGGTGCGTCGGTGCGTGAGCATGCAGGCAGCGACGACGAGTCGACGACGCCGGTTGGTGCGGCCGCGCGCGTAGATAGACGTACAGTGCTCGTGCTGTCGACGCAAGATCGCGACAACGTCTGAATTTCTACTAGTAGTACGCAATCAAGCATGCATATCCGATCCAGGACGATGGATGCCTCGTCCCGGGTCTTGACACGGTTCATCGTCAAGAGTACCGACCTCTCCCGGCCGGTTGACTTGATCATCGACTCGACCAATTAACAACGCATACTCTTTTTTTTTTTGTTTGTTTCTTATTTGTTTGAACGGATCGCATAAACTGGGATTGGGACCGGACGTACGTATGCGTGCAAATCTTTAACAGGGGAGCGTTATTCCTGCGTCGATGATTGGAAACTGGTTGATCGATTGATCAGGAAAACAGATGGAGGAATCCTACTCGCGACCGACGAGGAGCTAACAAGGTTGGCTTTCGTTGGGTACGTGCTTGCACGGACCGTGTCCGCCTCTCGCTCGTTCGCGCATGACATGTTCCACTACTCCGAGCTAGGAAACGAACGGGCTGACCGCGCGAGCAAGTCATGGCCTGGCCTCAATTGAAGTCTATTAACGGCCCACCAGACAATTCTTTTTTTTTTCTTTTTGCCTATAGATCATGCTGTAGTCCTCCATACACGTTAGAGACAGGCAGACACCATGCATCATGCCTAATCTAAATCTGCAAGCGGCATGTGAGTCGTTATCTGAAGACTGGAATCAAAGCCACATTTTGTCTCATGAAAATAACAAATAGAAAAGGCAACTGAAATATAACGGTAATGCTATAAACAAGACGTCCGACGTCAGCGACTCCCTCCAGACGGACGCATGGCGTGATATGCACCGTAACTTTGTTCTTTTTTTTTTCCCTGCTCATTTCTATGTCACTTATCTGGACGCCGTGTTTCACTCCGCTCGTTGTTGCGGGGTTCTCCCACCACGTCCCGATCCTGTGCTGCTCATTGGTGAGCGAAAAAAAGAGATCTTTCTCAAAAACACATTTTTTTCTGCTCCGCCACGTTTTGTACGGAGAAAAGAGATCTTTCTCAAAACACAATTTTTTTCGAAACTCTGTCAAAATACATGAGCGTTCGCAACAAAGAGCAATCGTGCGGATCATCGATGCTTTGATTTGGTGACCGGTTCCAAATTTGACTCGTCACGATTGACCGGGCACTAAAAAAGACTAAAAGTTGAACTAATCTACTCGTGAGCCAAATCATTACGGCAATTGCTTCTTCTAACTTTCTTTCACAGGAGGATTTAACTTTCCGTGCCATGGAACGTTTGGACAAGGTGAGGCACAAATTAGCCAACTTTCATCTGCACGCAGCAAATCTGGCAGTCAAAATCCAACACCTAAGCATTAATATGTGTCCGCCAGACAAGTTTGTCTAGTGTCAAGCTAAACAAGTCCTTATAGAGCAAGAACAATGTGTCCTTTTCTTTCCAAAATCGTGGTTCATCGAAGCATCTCCAAACAAAAGTGCCAAAGAAAGGTTGGAAAATATGGTTTTGATGCTTGCAATTTGCACAGATATATTATGCAAGAAAATGGTTCTTTCAAGAGTGTCCTATTTTTCTAAAAAAAAGCCTTTTTTAAAAAATCTGCCACATCCACAAAACACGGAGAAAGTTCCTACGATTTAAATAAGCTCCGTATGGCTGTATTCTATAAAGTTTCGATACTCAACTCTCTTAACAAGAATATAATCGAGAATTCGAAGTACACATGCCGAGGGTATAATGACTTGTGGGGCCAGTCTGGTGGGCTCCAATAATCACTGTCACCTTCCGGTACAATGGCCCTGTTCGCTGGTCTGAAACTTGGCTGAAAAACACTGTTCCGGCTGAATTGTTGTGAGAGAAAAATACTATTGGTGGATTTTTATAAACAGTGAAATAAGAGGGGATCAGCCGGCTGGCTGGTTCAGACCAGACCAGCGAACTGCCCCAATGTTGCTTGTATGTAACTTTGCGATCGGCACTTTAGCAATTTTTTCCTTTTGCATTATTATGCTCCTATATACGTACGTTGGTCCCAGTTAGACACGTTAAAAGGTTTGTTGAATCCATCATCGTTTGTGTTTCTTCCAAGGGCCCACAACGCTAGTGGAGTTTGCCTTTCAGCTTGTGGAGTTTGCCTTTCAGCATCGATCAGGGTCACTGTGACGACCCAGGTTATTATCACTTTAAATAATAACCCTAGCATATGATTTATCATCCAACCGATATAAAATTTGTCGAATAATAAACTATAACAAAGTTAGCAACAGAGAATAGCTAGAGGGTATCAATTATTATTATAATACCATTCTACGCATTTAAGTCTTTAAAGAAGCGTCGTATGTTTGCGCATTATTACAAGCCCGATATATAGAGGTACAGACTAGATTACTAAGTGAGCAACAAGGCACATTGCTCCTGACAATGACATACATAACTGAATTAAGGGGATTATTTATTCATATCATCCACCATAGGAGATGGCAACAGCTCGACTAGCTTCCTCATAGTCATCCCAATCTGCATAGACATAGCCATTATCTAGAGACCCTCACACTCTTGAGGATTCTCTGAAGAGAGAGAGTTAACAAGAGTGAGCAAGCATATATATATATATATATATATATATATATATATATATATAGTATTTCTATAGGTTACCCTGGCTACCAACTAATATTGAGTACCTGAGTCCGTCCTCGCGCACCCATTCCACGGCCCCGGTCCATGGCTGACCCAGCAGCAGCCAGCACGCACCACCCCCTCCGCTCCACCACGGGTCACCGTTATTCCCGATAAAAAAGAAGGGAAAATTGGTTCTGTAGCATCTAAAGATCGCGACTTCCGTAAAATACAACTGAAAGACATCAGTCCCGTAAAATACCACTGAAAGGTGCACACATTAACTGAAAGTCGCACTCCGTCGCATTTTTTCACCGAAAACTCATTTTTGGACCCTTTTCAGCACATCACGTGAACTGGAATGACCTTTGTACCCTTGGTATTTGAAGGTGCAGTTGAGCACAGAGAGTGTTTTAGACACCTCATGCAAAACTTTAGGAAACATTTCGAAGGAGAAGTATTGAAGTACATGTGGCCTTGTGCTTGGGCATGTACTACTCGAAGGCATCAATGGTTATGGGATAGAATTGTTGAAAACTGTCCAAATGCAGTTCCTTACTTGGAAGCAAAACACAAACAGATTTGGTCAAGAGCTAAGTTTTCAGGTGATTGCAAGGTTGACTATGTGAATAACAACATATTAAAAAGGGATGCCGTGAGCCCCCTACTGAACTTGCTGCTGAATTACCACCATCACTTCCTACCAAATCTAGGTAAGTTGCATGTTTTTACTAATATGGTTTTTCCCCACATGCAAAATGATTTGATTACATTGCTGTTCTGTAGTAAAAGAAAGGGAGGATGTGATACTTCAAAATACAAGAATGCTTCTAAAAAGTCCAAGAAGAATGCTACAGAAACCTCTACTTCTTGTGAGCCCCCTACTGAACTTGCTATTGAACCTGGATAAGTTGAACTTCAAGTTTCATGTTCTAGCTGAATTACCCTACATACAAAATGACTTGATTACATTGTTGTTATGTAGTAAAAGAATGGAAGGAGGTGGTACTTCAAAGAATTGTACAGGAATAACCTCTACTTCTTTAGTCACTCAATCACCTAGTACAACTACCGCTAGCCCCCTCAACTTCCTTAGCCATCCAAGCACCAGTTAGTCCAGGACCAACAACAAGAAGGATGGTAGCTTTTGTTTCTACACCAACAAGACTACCAGGCACACCAGTGAGTCCAGGGCCAATAACAAGACGAATGGCAGCGTAACCGGATACATCACCAGGAGGCATTGCTAGGAGGGTCATCATAAACTAGGCTAGTGTGATCCTGAATCATTTTATTGAACTGTTGTTGTATGAAAAAGTCATGTACTGAATCTATTTTGGGCATGTGTTGTTCTGCATGTGTTGGACCAGACCAATATGGTTCCTGTACAGTGAACCTATTTGGCCATGTGCTTGCAAGATGTGTTGGTCAATATTAGTCCATGTGTTGAACCAAAATATTTTTCATGTGCTTGTTCAATATTTAGTGCATACGGAGACTTGTATGTGTTGAAATGCTGTCAGTTGATGCCCAGTGCTTCATTCTTATGTTTTTAGAGCTCCTGCACCGGTTTGGGGCTTGATTCTTATGTTTTTAGAACTCCTGTACCGGTTTGGGGTATTTTGGTCTAAATTAACAGACCTAACGCTCAAATCTAACAAAATGATACTTTCAGTTCACGTGTACACCTTTTAATGGTATTTTACGGGGCCGATGTCTTTCAGTCGTATTTTACGGAAGTCGCGATCTTTCGATGCTCCCGAACCAATTTTCCTAAAAAAAATCGACTGGTTTCATTCGTATCCGTCGCCACCACATGACCTCAGCCCCCCACGACCACCCCTATGTGCTGGTCGTGGGAGAATCGGTTGCATCCGGCTCCGTCGCTCCCGTGGTCCGTGGAGGCCATGCTTCCCCACTGCCATCCTTCCCCACCGCCCGTGTGCCTCCGCCGGCAAAACTCCGGCGACACCTGGTTATATCTGCCGCCACCGCACCCGAGGCGACCATCCTCCTCGCACCACCGCCCTTCCGTTCCTTGCCTCGCTGTTGTTGTGGGCACATCCAGCACCACCGTCTTCACCTCACCCAATCAGCTTGTCGTCACCACGGACCGTGACCATTTCTGTTATTGTATGATTTGTTTTGGTTTTTTTTGCCTAAATCCAAGAGATTAGTTGGATGATCCCCTCCCAAATTCATCTATATGAAGTGTGTTGCATCCTTTATCGCGGAGGCAAGCTTACGACTCTTTCTTTCTTTTTTGTTTCCGTTAGAACCTAACATGATTATGCAACAATATGATTGGCTTGTTTTTTGTGCAGATCGCCTGTGAAACATCAACGCCAGGATGGCCCGTGAATTTCTCCCATCCTCCTGGCGCTGCAGGCCCGATCTGCATGTTGCTTGGCTGCGCTGGTCTTCTTTGCCAGATTCGAACCATGCATGAAGTTGATTTTTTACACAAATTTCTACATCCTCATGGCCTGCGCATAATGGATGTGCAAGCACCAAGGTTCAGGAATCATGCCCCTCTTTATTACACAAAATACAGATTTACAAATTGATCATGTTTCTGCATTCAACTACATTTGGAGTACGAATGCATGAGCTCGATCAAGCTGTTGTAGTACCGCCAGGCTCTCTCTTCTATTTTGGTTCTCAAGTGTCCAAGTGTCACCAACTTGATATGTTAGGCAAAACATATTAGCTGTAGACGGTCAAATAAACAATTGATGGTTAACCAATTAGCTATCACCATAAATATTCATTTCTAGAAACATATATTAGGAATTTAGGATTGTTCCAGAAAACAGGTGGTCATAGAAATCCTAGCCTACTAAATAATAATAAAAATTATTATTTAGAAACACAACAGTGCATACAGATTATGTGTCTCTGCTTATCACTGTTACCTAGGTCAATGTGAGTATTAGAGAGCATAGGTCCAGTTTTGCATTAGTAAATTTCATCAGTCAGCAAACTACAGTTCTAGCTTTCACTCCTTGTATGTATGTTTGTACATCACATGAATAAATAGTTCAGTCCCGATTTGGCAAGCCATTAATATAAACTGATGAGATTTCACCCATCACTAATACATGGGCAGTGTGCTTGCAGTAGTAGCTCATCTAAGGCACATATGCCTGAGAAAAACAGAACTTATAGAGTAGAAAACAAAGCAAGGCCATTAGAGTAACCTTGCTTGGTACCTTGACACTAGCAAATCACTTTTTAAACCTGATTTTTATGCTTTGGCACTAACTTTAAACATGATTTTTGTGCTTGTAAAATTGTACTATGATTTAGCATGATAGCTAATACTTTATTCAGTATGGCAGGAAATCGGCAAGCAGAGAACTCTAACAAGGGAAGACTAAGTGCACTACAGAGGTCAGTTCCACTGCACTTCAACAACTGTAAAGTATCTTTTTAAACCTGTGTTTTCCAAGTTTTTGCATGTCACTAACGATGGTTCCAGACTTCCAGTTGATCCATTTATATGAGTATAAGTATAATACTTTAATTCGGTGACTATGTTTATCTTTCACCTTTTTCTATAGTATGTAGAATGTATCATGTGCTTACTGAATTATTTTTGCATACTTATTTCTCATTTATGTCAGCTTGAAGGTCCTATAATCGTATCATATTTGAATGGTTAGTGGATGTTGTACCCTTCATTTACTATGTATTCAATAATGGATTAGAAGTCAGGAAAAAGTATTTATTCTATATCAGATAATTCATACTCATTAATTTTTTTTATTTGACAAGAGAAATTAATTTTATTGTGTTCAGCACATAGGTAATTCAATATAGCCTATAGCTCTTTGAGATGAAAGCATCAAATGCATTAGCTAATTTTGATTTCAGCTATTTTGAAATAGTTCAATACTCAGCAATGGGACCGCTTGTTAGGCAAAGCAGTGATGTTTTTGTTTTTGTTGGGGAAGCATGATTGCCTGTTTGGCATGGTGGCCTATGGTGGTGTTTGGTCCAACTTTGTAACACCTCGGTATTAAGCATGCATTAACATTTGGCAAATCATGAACATAATACATCATCAAGCATCATAATCATACATGCATAATCATGTTAAATAATAACTGAAACAATGCTTTGAAACATATGAAACATGCTCGTGAAACATGTATGTTGCATTACTGTTTAAATGAATCTGGGTCGTGTTTGTGCTTGTAATGATGTTTAACATGATTGTTTGAGAGTACAAATGACTTAGAAATGTTTCACGTGCATTTTGGAGCAAGGTTGGTATTCAAATTTTCCCAAAATTTGCTTTTAAAAATATTATTAAAAAATGGTCAAAATACCCTTTATTTAGCTTTTAACTTCCATCTCAAAATCTGTTTGGATTTAGACCTTGCACCTTTTGACAAAGTTGTAGAGTTTAAATTTCTAAACAACTTTTATTTTGGGTCCAACTTTTGAAACTGCTTTGAAAAGGTTCAAAATTTCATTTGAATGAATTTGAAGAAAATAAAAAGGAAAAATCGGTTTTACCTTAGTTGGGCCGCCGCTCCGCTTCTGGCCCACTCGCACAAGCCGGCCTGGCCTGCCTCTGCGCCCGCTGCTCGCTCGCCCACGCCAGCTCGCTCGCCAGCGCCGCCTGCCGTGGCAGAACTCGGCCGTCGCGTGGCCGCCGCTCGCCGGCAACAGCGTACGGGTGGCACCCCGGCGGGCCCCGCCACTCCACATGCTCGCCTTCACCTGCCCGACCGCGCCGCGCTCCCCACTCGCCTCTCCACTTCGCCAGCCGCAGCAGCAGCAGCTCCCGCGCGAGCAGCGAGCTCTGCCACCGCGCGCCGCGCCTTGCCGGAGTTGGCTTGCCTGGCCACCCCAGCTCGCTGTCGATCGCTCCGTCTCGCCCTGAGCTCCGCCTCCACCTCACGCACCCCGTGCTCACGTCCTTTCGCTTTGGTAAGCCTTCACCGCCCGGGAATCGCTCATCAGAGTTGAGCTCCTCCTCGCTGGAGTGCTCCGCTCTGTGGACCTCGCCCCTCCGTCCTCCTTCTCGCTCTCTTTTCACACGCACCAGCACCGCACTGACGCGGTGGAGCTCGTCAGCCATTCCCCGCGCCACATCTTGGCCGAAGATGGCCGGCCGGCGTTGGGCCACGCCACCACGCTGCCATGGACGCCGGTGAGCTTGCTCCCGAGCTCCACTAGCCACGGTAGATGTACCAGTAGGTCCGCCTTATCACGGGGAAGCCTCCGGTGGTGACCTCACCGCCGGCGAGCTCACCGGCGGCGAGAACCGCCACGGCCGAGCGCCTCCCCTACCGTAGTGACTGACCGGTGGGGCCAGGGGGCCCACTGTCAGCCGCTGGGGTGCACATCTGCGTGCAGATCTAGGTGGATCTAGCATTTTTGAACCGGGATTTTCAGAAAGAATAAAAGAAATGATTTACAGATTTTGTTTAAATGCTTTGGAAATTCATAAATTGACAAATATTGCTCCAAATTTAATGAAATAAATTTTGCTAGGTTTCTTGTGACTAGATCTATCTGTTAAAAATGTTGCATGTCAGCTTTGTGATACTTTTGTATAGGGTTTTATTTAATTCTTGTATTTGCTGTTATCTTAGAAAATGTCTAGTAAATAGAATAATTATCAGAAAAATATGGTTCTAGTTTTGTTAATCTCCTTTAGTGATGTACTTTATAGGAAAAATATATGTCATGCATGTTCTGTAGAGAAATATTGATGTGTAGTTCAAGTGCCTTTAATTGATGATTTTTGTTATTTTAATAGGGAGCAAAAATTGTATAAAACATGTGTATGATAATTTTTGTGTAGTGATTGTTTACTGTGTAGAACATAGGAAAAATACCAAATCTGTTGTTTGACACTTTTCATAGTACAAAGTATTTTCATGCTCATATTTATGCCATAGCTTGTCATTTTTATGTAGGCTATTTTACTTATCCAAATGCCATGAAAATTTTATGGTAGTCTACTTAGAGTAGTACTATGCTACTGTAATTTTCTCAGATGTTTATGAGCACTAGAAATATATGTTGCTGTTGTAGCCCTAGTTTAAAATAAAATAAAATAATCTTCTTTAATGCATGTTTAGTTAATAATGTTTGCTTTGGTGTATCTTTGAAGCATCTTAGCTTGCTATGGTGACTTGGCATGTTAGTACAGTGGTTGTAGTAGTAGTATAGTAGTACATGTTCTTGGATGATGTTGGCTACCTTGTAGAAGAGCTTTACTTCTACTATGTTCAATAAAGTTAAACATGTTCATCTATATTCCATGCATCATGATCATTACATGTCATCTCTCTGATGCACCTATGCATGAGCACTTATATATCTGCATCATACAGGATCGCTGGAGGAGTTGCTAGTAGCAGTTCAGAAAGAGCAGACCGGGACAGATCCACAAGAAACCTAGGCACATGAGGTGCCAGAGGAAGAGGAGCAAGGAGAGGACTTGCCCGAGTGCGTGGATCATCAACCTAGTTCGTTTGAATGAGGCAAGCCCCAGAGCATTCTAAGTCTCCTACTTTATAAAAGCAACTCTTTCTATATATGAGTTTATATATTGTTGCATTAAGTTGTAGGAGTTGATTGAAACCGTTAATGCATTTATTACTATCCTTGCCTACCCTATTACCTTTTCACCCTGTTAGGTTGGGATCGAATAACTGCTTAGCCTTGCTTAGACCGGTAGCGATCGGTGATTTACGGTCACCTACATTTATAGGTGGTTACTGGAAGAATTTAGCTATGGAAAGAATGATATCCTGGAATTAACCATGTGTGATGGATAATTGGAGATCGGACAGAAAAGTTGGAGGCAACCAGACAGGGTTCTGGGGTGCTGTTAGTTTTCCGTCTGTGTCGATTAAGGACCGATCGTTGCTCGTCCCTCTTGTCATGTTGAACGTATAACTCACATTTAGCTGGCTGAATAAAGTACCTTTCGACCGCGAAGCTAGTGACACTATTCGAGCCGGGATAAACTCGGATTGGCAGACTAGTGCTGAAGGGGGTATGACGGGGACGCGAAGAGTGAGCCCAAGGTGCGTCCTGGCTGTCGGGCGGTCCCTAGGTAGTGCGGTCCATGACTGTTATCCCGCGGCTATTTGGAAAGTGTCATTAGTGATCTGTAGCTCACTTGATCGGTGAGTGTGGTTTGTGTGAGGAATAAATCATCAGCTGGTTAGGAATCGATTCGAATCGCCATCGCTCCTGGATAGTGAGCACTTGACTCGAGTTACAACATCGTAGTAATTATGATGGAACACTGATGGTTATTTGGATGGTATGGGATATGCTAAATCTAAGTGGGTAACTGGATGTTATTGGTTAATCAAGTGATTGCTATAGTATAGGTGCTTACCTAGATGGATAGGTCATAATAAAGATGATGCAAAGTACTTAAAAATGGTTTCTTTATGATAGCTTATGCTTTTCGCAAACGAGTTAGCTAGCCCACTAAAGAAAGCCTTGCATAATCCTTGGTGTCGCTTTATTTTGGTTTAAGACGGGTAAGTCTAGCTGAGTACCTTCTCGTACTCAGGGCGTTGTTTCCATTGTTGTTGCAGATGGTCAAATGTACTACGGTTATTGCATTAACTGCCTGTACCCGGCGATGGGTGACAACTAGGACCAAGGGCAATGGTCACTCCGTATCTCTCATTTGATGCTTTTGTTGGAGATGACTACCTACTGGCACTGTATATGAACCAAAAGTGTGCGTGTGGCTTTAAAACTATTTGCTTCCGCTATTTCAGTTTGAACTTGGGTTGTAATAACTTTATGTTCTAAACTCTGATGTATCCAACTGTCATTGCGAACTTTATGTAACATGTGACGGTAATTGCTAAACTTGTACGCTCTTGGTTTGTATGTCGATTGGTTTGAAATCCTTCGTGGTTTCACGGACTACCGGGTTATACGGGCTTAAGTTTGCTAAATTATCTGCTTCGGCGGAAGATTTCCTTACTTAATGTCGTATAATTGGTCGGTTCGGTTATAAACTTTCTCTCCCTGGAGAATATGGAGTAGTACGTGCCCAGTACTATCGAATTTGCCTGGGTGTTCTAGTTCTTTACTCGGCTTGGATCTTGTATTTGTTGATTTTAACTCATATAACTAAAATTGATTTCTGTATCACATCACTTGACCTTTTGCTGGTATAGTTTTCTCAAATTGGTTTGTGATTTTGTTTCACTGAAACTATTCCTATTAATTTAGTCATTCTGCAAGGTATGTGTTGCATGGAAAATGTGCATATCTCTTTACCGCATTTTAAAACCTTCATCGAACAACTTCATAAATTCCCATGGTAAAATCTTATACGTTATTGTTCTAATAGTTTTTTATGCTCACGCTACCTCTAGATCACAAATATTCCCACTCTATTTAAATATGCATATCTCAAGTTAGTTGATGCTGTATGTTGCCCCATGTACCAGATATGTTGTTCCTTTCATTACTCAATAGGCATTAGCTAGGACTAGGACTATATTTTCATTATACACGATAGAGTCATTGATTTCTGCACCATAGTCAAAATGTTTACAACGATCTGATTTGGTACTCATTCCTTGCAGAAATTGATCTTTCTAAGAAACAAGAGTTTTAGTTTGCTTATATGTGTACCAAATCTGTTTGCTCATATTTATTTGACAAAGATAATTGCTTGGTCCGTTTGGTGCTGCTTATAAGCATTGTAGTTTGTCCAGTAGAGATCTTTAGTTGGTTGCTGTTCATTGTAGCACAAAGGTAGCAGTGATTGTAAGTAGCTTTCTCATGAATTGTGAAGTGGGTGTCTTTTGGAATCAGAATCAGAAAGGACTAATAGTTTTTATGCTCACGCCACAATCACCATACTTCGCTTATAAAAATATGTTACTGCTTCTCGTATACAGTTATACAATTCAGATATTTACTATCTTTTGCCGATTGATATGCATGACGTGTACAAACAAGCATGCTGCTGGGACACATGTTGCAGGTCTGAGGGAAGATTATTTGAGATAGCATGTATGACACATTTAAGATATACTCAATTGAAAGAGATATTTTGTATATATATTCTTCTCTCTGAAAAAGACAAGACATTCTCCATGGATAGCACGCTTTTTTTACCATATTCATCTAAAAGAAAAAATATAAATATTTGTAGTTTTCACAATCTTAAGCAGATATTAGGGGGAGATTGCTCTACAATGAATAGTTTATATTTTGTTTGCTATTTTTGTACTTAATTAACTAATTGTATTATTACTTATAATGGTTTTGATCAAGCAGGATACATTCGGGGTTGTCTAACCTGTGCTTGCAGTAGGGTGGTTCTTCCTGTTTCATGCCCTGCTCTGCTTCTGCTCCCTATACAGTGCTACTGCTGCAGCATGTCCTCCTCACGGTGCTCCTGGATACCGATAATGGTTCTTGCAGCTGTATATTATTCATACATGGCATGTTACAAAGAGCAGTCAAGTAGCCACTAGAATTGTATTAAGTTTACAAATTTCCAAGTCACTTTGGTTAACAAATAATGTTTGTCACCAACTTACTTTTATGCTTTGATCCTAGACGAGCATAAAAAATGCTGCACATACTTTGATTTGACAATTTTATTGTTAACAATTTTATATTTAACTATAAAAAGCCATTCTTGACGGGGATTAACAATTAAAAGCATATCTCAATTTTATACTGATAACAAAAATTCATTGTTCTTGACGGCGATATAGCGTGAGCACTGCCAAGAAAAATGCAAAAAAAGATGCAATAAAGAACATGAAAAGTCCACGCAAAAGAGATGCAAAAAAAAAAAGAATGTGAAAAGTTCACGACAAGAAAGTGAAAAGTCAACGCAAATAAGGAACAGAAACTCAGTCAACACAAAACAAAACAGAAAAACGGGTCCATGTGTGGAAAAAAACACGGCCACAGGAGGAAAAAAAGCCACGGAAAAAAACCACACCTGAGGGCGTACAGGAGGGTGGTGGAGCGGAGGGGCTCGGGTACTAAATATTATTTAGTACCTGGGTACCAACTAGCGCAGTCATACACACACACACACACACACACACACATATATATATATATATATATATATATATATATATATATATATATATATATATATATATATATATATATTATCTTGCTGTTCAAAATAACATTTGTAGAAAAAGTCAAGTTTAATTTAAAAACACTATCACTTGTATTTTGAGAAAGAGTCACCCATAGGTTCTCGTAGCCTCTAATCCAAGAGACATGACATGAATTCATGATTTAACCATGCGCAGGTTTGTATCACTTTAGCCATAATTACCTCGATCAATTATCTATCGCACTCCCTTTGGTGCGACTCATGGTCAAGATACCAAACTTTTCCCATTTCGTATAATTATACATCCACATCTATCCACGTGCGCTAATATATGCGCCTAGGTGTTCTTCATCGACACGTGATTGGGGATTTCATCACACAACCCTCTTCTCACTTATCATAGGGATTATACAACAACTCTATGGGTACTAAAATCGGTCCGTCCCAAACGAGTTCAGGGTTGACACGAATTTATACGGCCCAATAACACAAGTGAGAGTTGGTTATTAGTCCTACCAAACTTTTCCATCCAAATATACAGTAGCGAATTAGCTACTCCATCAGCTAACCCCATGTCATCAAATTCACATATCATCCATACACAATCAATTTCAGAAAATAATATTTAATGCAGGTTACTTTTATTTTTCTCAAACTTTGTATAAAAACTCAAGGAGAGAATGATCAAGAATTCTTGCCCGAGTTGTTAGGATTCAACACCTGACTTTACTCGCTTCCTGTAATTAGTATAAATATATATATTGGTATTTAGTAAGATGAAAAAGAGTATATATACTTAGCACATACGTAGCCATGTGTGGCAGAACTGCCCGAAAATAGCATACTTACAGAGGCGCTCATCTTCCACCAGACACTAAGCATCCCGAAAGCAAGCTACAACGAGCGGTGTCCGTCAAGCACACCCCGAGAGAGAACCCGAAAGATCCACGTTTTTTCCAAGGATCCAATAATGAGAACGAGTTACAACACAAGTACATTTCATACATTAGAGTTTCTTAAAAAGTACATTATTACAATACCAAATACCAGAGTGCAGAATGAATAACAGCGGAATTTAAAAAGACAATGTCTAGCGATACGGGGTGAGGATTCCGTCTGAGCCCACTAGAAGGATCCTCCACACAAGCTACTCTTCAAGCATCACCTGCAACAGGAGTAAATAAACCCTGAGTACACAATGTACTCGCAAGACTTACCCGAATAGTGAGAATAATTTCCCGACTCTAAGGAATATGCTAGGTTTTATGGTTTGCTAGTTTTCTTTAGCAGAAAGTAATATTAATAGTGGGTCCTTATTTATGTATTATTATTATCAGCCGCATTAAGTGTTCATCTAATCAATCTATATAAGCACATGTTTTACTTTTAAGCAAGGGTTGAGCAATCAGTTCTGTTCCTTCTCTCTTTTCATTTTCAGTTCTTACTACGGTGCTAAACCGTAGACAAGCCGTATCGGATAGCCCGGCGATTCGTGAATCAATGTGCCCAGGTGGGTGCCCCGAAGACACACGTCCCACTTGTACCCTAGACACAAGCCGGACTAACCCGCCACTCTCCTGTCCCGGATGTCCAGGTCCCCGTCTAAACTTAGACTCTAAGCCCCCACCCCTGAGTCCCGGACTCAGTGTGGTGCAAGGACCTCCACCACCTCTTCTTCCCATCAGTTGATCAGGAAAGAGCAGGATCCACGACAAAAGAGCAATAAGTCTTTCCTGCGCTCATACCCAAGTATGTGTTCGGGATAATATTCTGTGACTTACCTAGAGTCATATGCAACGACCGGTCCTTAATCGACACATACAGGAAAAAAGTGTAACCGGCTATGCCCTGTTGGCCGCAGGACACAACCCCTCACACCCACCAGTACCAAATCCATATCCCTGCCCGATCACCATTTTCCTTTCCATTATTTCATGATGAGATCATAGTTTAATCACCTATTTGCGAGTAACGGTAGGTTACTCACGCTACCGTTATCCTGAGCATAACAGCTACTCGACCTGTACTAGTAGGACTCATGGGTAGATATACTTATACATGTAGTTTCCATAAAGTGCCTGTAACGTGTATATATATATATATATATATATATATATATATATATATATATATATATATATATGGGTTATGCACCGGGGCTTGCCTTGGGCAGGCGCTGGGTCAGCAGGGTCAGCACCAATAGGCTCCTAAGTGTCCTCCTGTGCGAAGATCTCCTCCTCGTACTCCTAAATCACCTCGTCGTACTCAGGCTCGCCAACGGGCACGAAGTCTACCAGTTCGTGATCTACATAAAATGATGATGCAATGACTAACAATATGACAACAACTCTTAAAATAATAGTACATCGATTTACCTACTAAGCTAGTGCTACCGACCACGGTGCTAAGCTATTTGATAACAAGTTTGAAATATGACATTCATTATTATTATAGCAACTACAAATATTCTTACTCCTGACGCTGATTTACGATATATATGATAAAGCAAGGGTAATAGCTACTTTATTTAGCACCTCCTTCTAAGGCTACAAAATTTACAGTAAATACATAATAACCTAGTTAACCTACTGTAAAGTTTTCATAGCTATAGCTATTACCGATTTACCACAAAAATTCCTACAAATATTAATTTACATAAAGCTAAGCTTTCTAATTAGAATTTATGAGTCTACCATCATAACAGCTAACGGCGAACTAACTACACTAATAGATAGATTGTATTTTTGTGAACCTAACAAACTTGATTTCACTATTTTTGGACCACTACATAATTTACTATAAATTATCAAAGTTCAGCTTGAAAACTAAATTGAATAAGCCTTAATACATTACAGGAAAAATGAACAAACCAATTTCTACTCGCGGCCCACATGGTCCGGTTTGGCCCAGCAACGGCGACGCGGACGCGGCGCAGGCCCAGCACGGCAACGCGGCCCAGCAGCGCGCGGGCGTGAGCGAGCGCGCGGGGGCCCGAGCGAGCGGGCACATGGGTGCGGCAGGCGCGCGCACGACGCGGGTAGGCGCGAGCAGGCTGAGCGCGGCGCGGCAGGCCGGCCGACGGCGGGACGTAGCACGAAAGCGAGCGAACGCGCGGACACGAGCGAGCGTGCGGCAGCGGTGGCAGCAGCGGCAGCGGGCCGAGCGCGCGCGACAGGCCGGCCCACGGTAGGGGCGCGGCGCCAGCGCGGGCAGGCCCAGCAGTGGAGGCGCGGGCCAGCTAGCCCAGGCGCTGCGGCGCGGCAGCAAGCGCGGCGAGCACGGAAAGCTGGCCCAGCGGCTCCTGCACGGTCGCAAGCCGAGGAGGCGTATTCCTACATATTTGAGATTTATTTTCCTACACGAAACTGGCCATAAAACGGGTGTGACATAGGGAGGACGTCATGCTGATGTCAACAAGCTAACATCAACAGTACGCACCTCCGGCTGCTCTGCCTTCTTGCTCGGACGCGGTGCGGTGGAGTTCGTCGGCGCTGCTACTAGCTCGACGCAGAATAACGTGATAGTGTGGATGAGTATGGCTAACTAGAAAATGGTGGAGTGCTGCTAGGCCGAAATGCAGAGGCGACGCCGTTCGGAACTTAAAGCGGCTGGTGATGACGAAAACTTGAATTGCCTCCCCGACATCGTACTACCGCACAGTGACGAGTTAGGCACCGATCTGTACTCCCATTCATCCTTCACACGTGCACAAAAATAAGGATGGGCCAGCACAATGGTTTGGCTAGCCACAGTCCAAGACAACGTGACGACAACTTTGTGTGGCTTTGCGTGCAAACATGAAGCAAGAGTAAATTCACATGCATGCGTTCATTAGCCTTTTTGTTTAATAAAAATTCGTTCAGGACCTCAAGTATTATAACGTGATATGCAATGTAACATTCATTTTGTGTTTCAAATAAACGTTTCAAGTTCCATAAATTGATTTATACCATATATTACATACATGTACACACAAGTAGAATGTTCATGCAATATTTTAGGAAAAAGCAGTACAATGTAACACCGAGGGTGTTACAAATCTACCCCCCTAAAATAAAATCTCAACTCGAGATTTATGTGCCTAGTGTGGGAAAAAGATAGGAAATACATTTTGCGCAATAACTAACTATCCGACCCAGAGAGGAGATGAGGGTAATGCTTTGAAATATAGCTCTCTTGCTCCCAGGTGGCTTCATCTTCTGAATGATTTTGCCATTGCACCTTGTAAAATTTTATCACACTATTCCTGGTCACTCTCTCCTTCTCATCCAAAATTTTTATAGGATGCTCCACATAAGTCAGATCAGGTTAGAGCGGAAGTCCTTCTATTTCCACAGATTCTTTAGAAACTCGTAGGCATTTCTTCAATTGCGAGACGTGAAACACATTATGAACTGTGGAGAGAATTTTAGGAAGCTGAAGATGATAAGCAATGGGGCCACACTGCTGCAACACCTTGTATGGACCCACATACCGAGGGGCTAACTTGCCACGGACACCAAACCGATGTACCCCTCTCATAGGAGATACCTTGAGATACACATAATCCCCAGCTACAAATTCCAAAGGCCTTCTTCGCTTGTCTGCGTAAGCCTTCTGTCGGCTCTGAGCTGCTTTCAAGTGGCTGCGAATAACACTTACTTTCTCTCGAGCCTCCTTTATGAAATCAGGCCTGAAGTACCCACGGTCTCCTACTTCAACCCAGTTCAGTGGCGTCCTACACTTCTGTTCATATAAAGCTTTAAATGGTGCCATGAGGATACTCTCTTGGTAGCTGTTATTATATGAGAATTCAGCTAGCTTCAAACACTTATCCCACTTCTCAGGAAAAGAGATGGTGCAAGCCCTCAACATATCCTCGAGCACCTGGTTCACCCTTTCAGTTTGACCATCAGTTTGTGGGTGGTATGCTGAGTTTCTGAGAAGATGAGTACCCAGACATTCCTGGAGTTTCTTCCAGAAACGAGAGACAAAAACTGACCCTCTATCAGAGATGATAGTGAGAGAAACTCCATGTAGGGTCATAATCTAGTCAAAGTATATCTCCGCATACTTCTTGGCAGTATATCTAGTATCTACCGAAAGGAAGTGGGTAGACTTGGTGAGACGGTCCACAATGACCCAAATAGAATCAAAGCTCGTGGAGGTGTAGGGTAAACCCACAATGAAATCCAAGGAAATATCCTCCCATTTCCAAACAGGAATGGGCAAAGGTTGCAGATATCTAGGAGCACGCATATGATCTGCCTTGACTCTACCGCAAGTGTCACACTCCACAATAAACTGGGTGATATCTTGCTTCATGTAGGACCACCAGTATAGTTGGCGCAGGTTATGGTACATCTTGTTGCTACCAGGGTGGATAGACAGCTTTGAATGATGGGCTTCATTCAAAATCTTTCTTTTCAGCTCTTCATTGGATGGAACCACCAGTCTATCCTTGTATCTCATGACCCCCTGCTCATCAATGCTAAAATGAGGTCCACGTTCTTCAGTTAGCAACTTCCTGATGTGAGGAATCTCTTCGGGGTCTTCCTTCTGCTCCTGAATAATTTGCTCCAGCAATTCTGAGGTCAATGCAATCTGAGCTAGAACCTCTATGTGGTGGAGTGACAAGGGTATTTCCTCAACCTGATGCGACTTACGACTCAAAGCATCAGCTACCACATTGGCTTTTCCTGGATGATAATGAACTTCCAAATTATAATCCTTTATCAACTCTAACCATCTCATTTGCCTCATGTTCAACTCAGACTGAGTGAAAATATACTTAAGGCTCTTGTGGTCAGTAAAGATATGCACTTTGTTGCCCAACAGATAATGCCTCCAATTCTTTAGAGAGTGAACTACAACAGCTAGCTCTAAATCATGGGTGGGGTAGTTCACCTTGTGCTTCTTCAGTTGGCGCGAAGCATAAGCTATCACATGCCCATCTTGCATAAGCACACACCCCAATCCCATCTTTGAGGCATCACAATAAACATCAAAGGGCCTATCAATATTTGGTTGGGCCAACATAGGAGCAGTGGTCAGAAAAGTCTTCAAAGACTAAAAAGCTTCTTCACAGGCTAGACCCCACTCAAACTTAGCTTCTTTCTGGAGTAGCTTGGTCATGGGCTAGGCTATCTTGGAGAAATCAGGGATGAAACACCAATAGTATCTAGCTAGCCCAAGGAACTGACGGATCTGGTGCATAGACCTAGGAGACTTCCAATCTAATACATCTTGCACCTTGCTGGAATCTATAGAAATGCCTTCAGGTGTCAACACATGCCCCAAAAACTGCACTCGATCTAACCAAAACTCGCACTTGCTGAATTTAGCATACAACTGGTGCTCCCTCAGTCGAGTCAGTACTATCCAGAGGTGACGGGCATGCTCTTCATCATTCTTGGAATAGATCAAGATGTCATCAATGAAAACCACCACAAACTTATCCAACTCCAGCATAAAAACTGAATTCATCAGGTACATGAAGAAGGCCGGGGCATTGGTGAGACCGAAAGACATCACTAGGTACTCATACAACCCATACCTAGTAGAGAAAGCTGTCTTTGGTATATCCTGTGGCCTGATCTTGATCTGATGATAGCCCGATCGGAGATCTATCTTTGAGAACACCTTGGCACCAGCTAACTAATCAAACAAAGTATCTATGCGGGGCAAATGATACTTGTTCTTAACTATTACCGCATTGAGGGGGCAGTAATCCACACACATCCACAGAGTACCATCCTTCTTCTTTACAAAAATAGCTGGGCAACCCTATGGTGAAGAACTCAGGTGGATGAAACCTCTGTCCATCAATTCTTCTAGCTACTTCTTCATTTCTGCTAGTTCTTTTGGAGCCATGCGGTACGGACGTTTGGAGATGGGGGCAGTACCAGGCTCAAGCTTAATGGAAAATTCTACCTCACGGTCCGGTGGCAACCCAGGAAGATCTTTAGGGAAAACTTCTGGGAACTCACATACTACCGGAATAGAGGTAAGATCAGGAACGACTTTAGCACGGGCAGCAATAGGTAAGACTGGTTCTAAGGGTATGATGAGAGACATCCTATCCTCAGAAGAAGGAAGCCGTAACTCCACACTTCTCCTCTTCATATCCAATACTACCCCATACACTCGCAACCAGTTCATTCCAAGAATAGCATCAATGCCTTGCCTAGGCATTATCATGAACTGTAGACGATAAGTGTGGGTGGCTAATACCAAACTTACTGTATCCGTACGGGTATTGATGAACATCTGTGAACCCACAGTATGGATCTTATAGGCATACAGTATAGCCAATAGTGATAAGTTGTGCCGCTCTACAAACCCCATGCTCATAAAGGAATGCGATGCACCAGAATCAAACAACACCAAAGCTGGATGGGAGTTGATGGTAAACATACCAGCCATAACTGTCTCCTGCTGCACAACCTATTGGGCATCCATGAAGTGCACCTGACTGGATTTGCTGGGCACCTTCCTCTTGATGATAGTCCTCTTAATAAGCCTGGAATTTGCAGATGGCTAAGATGACTGAGTTGCCTGCTGTTGAGGACACTCCCTGGCATAGTAGCCATCCTTGCCACACTTGAAACAAGCACTAGGCTTGTTCTCGAACCCCTGATGAGGTGGGACCTACTGTCCCTGAGTCTGCTGGGGCTGCACCTACTGTGGAGGTGCCTTGTACTAGGTAGAGGAAGTTTGCGACGTCTGCTGGGGTGACTGGAATGGAGGCCCGCCGGATGGTTGATAGGGCCCCTGCCTAACAATTTATACCTTCTATGTATAAGGGTGGCTAGAGGATCCAGCTGCCACTCGCTTCCTCTTCCAATCTGCCTGCAATGCTCGCTGAAAACTCTCAAGAGCAATGGCGGCGTTCATCAAAGCCCCAAAGTTCTGATAGTTCCCCAGATACAGTTTCTCCTGAAGAGCAGGAGTGAGACCACGAAAGAAGTGGTCCCTCTTCTTGTCATTCGTATCCACCTGACTGCCAGCATACTGAGCCAAGTGGTTGAACTTGTTCACATACTCCATCATAGTCTTGTTTCCTTGGCGCAGCTCTAGGAACTCGGTCACCTTCTGGTTGATAACACCAGCAGGGATGAAGAACTCTCTAAAGGTGGTGGAGAACTCCTGCCATGTTACCGAATGATCTGGCAGCTCCGTAGCCTAGAAAGTTTCCCACCAGGCACCTGCGGACCCCAATAGCTGCTGAGACGCAAAGTGCACCTTCTACTCATCGGCCACTCCGAGCAGCCGAAACTTCTGCTCCTGTGTGCGAAGCCAGTGCTCCACCTCTAGAGGCTTGTCCGACGGCGTGAATGTGGGTGGGTGAGTCTTGAGGAAGTCCTGGTAAGAGGACTGTCCCTCAGGACGGCGAGCACCACCCTCATTCCCACCGTTGCCCCCAGGGCCTCCGCGGGCAAGTCCCGCGATAGCCTGTGCCATAATCTCCATGGCACGAGCAGTCTCCTGGTGAGCAGCGGCTGACTCCCGGTGAGCAGCCAACAACTCTGCCATAATCTCTGCGGGGGTCATCGGCGACGGCGGTGGCGGCGGTGGAAAAGGATGAGGAACTAGAGGTGGAACCTCCTGAGCTCCCCCGTTGCCACGCTCAAAGGCCCGAGCACTGTCACCTTGGCCCTCGTTGGCCGCCCTTGAACTGGTGCTCCCACGTCCAGACCTCAGATTCATCTGTAAGAGAGATGAACCATCCATTAGAACACCTTTTCGATCAGAATCCAGGGATTAAAGAGATGACAGCACCAATTTTAAAGCATTCATTTAGTTAGTCCTACCAATTTACTACTCACTTATACATGAAGGGGAATTTTTAGTTCAAGTAAGATGCTATTATATGATGCATGCTTCGACCTATATGTTCACTCAAGCCGGAATATAGCGGCATTCGTAAAATTTTTGGCACACCGTACGCTCACTTTCCGTGTTCTAAACGATTTCTTACGCAACGTAAGTCAGTGTACCTATAGAAAACTGATTAGATAAAACCAGTGTCGCTATCCTAGATAGACCATATAGCTAGGGCTTAAACTTATGTAACTTAACTTAACCACATCCTACTTTTTGTAATACTTTTGTTGATCAAATTTTTAGTTTTGGAAAAGAGTGAGGAAACTCGTGACCATTATTGGCTCTAGTACCAACTATGGCAGAACTGCCCAAAATAGCATACTTACGGAGGCGCTCATCTTCCACCAGACACTAAGCACCCCGAAAGCAAGCTACAACGAGCGGTGTCCGTCGGGCACACCCCGAGGGAGAACCCGAAAGATTCACATTTTTCTCAAAGATCCAATAATGAGAATGAGTTACAACACAAGTACATTTCATACATTAGAGTTTCTTAAAAAGTACAATATTATAATACCAAATACCAGAGTGCGGAATGAATAACAGCGGAATTTAAAAAGACAACGTCTAGCGATACGGGGCGAGGATTCTGTCTGAGCCCACCAGAAGGATCCTCCACATAAGGTACTCTTCAAGCATCACCTGCAACAGGGGTAAATAAACCCTGAGTACACAATATACTCGTAGGACTTATCCGAATAGTGGGAATAATTTCCTAACTCCAAGGAATATGCTAGGCTTTATGGTTTGCTGGTTTTCTTTAGCAGAAAGCAATACTAATAGTGGGTCCTTATTTATGTATTATTATTATCAGCCATATTAAGTGTTCATCTAATCAATCTATATAAGCACCTGTTCTACTTTCAAGCAAGGGTTGAGCAATTAGTTCTGTTCCTTCTCCTTTTCCACTTCCAGTTCTTACTACGGTGCTAAACCGCAGACAAGCCGTACCGGATAGCCTGGCGATTCGCGAATCAATGTGCCCAGCTAGGTGCCCCAAAGACACACTCCCCGCTTGTACCCCAGGCACAAGCAGGACTAACCCACCACTCTCCTGTCCCGGGTGTCTAGGTCCCCGTCCAAACTTGGACTCCAAGCCCCCACCCCTGAGTCCCAGACTCAGTGTGGTGCAAGAACCTCCACCACCTCCTCTTCCCATCAGTCAGTCCGGAATGAGCCGAATCTGCGACAAGAGAGCAGCAAGTCTTTCCTACGCCCATACCCAAGTATGTGCTCGGAACAATATTCTGTGACTTGCCTAGAGTCATATGCAACGACCGGTCCTTAATCGACACAGACAGGGAAAAAGTGTAATCGGGCTATGCCCTGTTGGCTGCAGGACACAACCCCTCACACCCACCAGTACCAAATCCATATCCTTGCCCCGTCACCATTTTCCTTTTTATAATTTCATCATGAGATCATAGTTTAATCACCTATTTGCGAGTAACGGCAAGTTACCCACGCTACCGATATCCTGAGCATAGCAGCTACTCGACCTGTACTAGTAGGACTCATTGGTAGATATACTTATGCATGTAGTTTCCATAAAGTGCCTGTAACGTAAATGCATACCATATATATATATATTCAGTGATCATTTAAAAATAGGGGTTATGTATCGGGGCTTGCCTTGGGTCAGCAGGGTCAGCACCAACAGGCTCCTGAGCGTCCTCCTGTGCGAAGATCTCCTCCTCGTACTCCTCGAATACCTTGTCATACTTAGGCTCACCAACGGGCACGAAGTCTACCAGTTCATGATCTACATGAAATGATGATGCAATGACTAACAATATGACAACAACAACAACTCTTAAAATAATAGTACATCGATTTACCTACTAAGCTAGTGCTACCGACCACGGTGCTAAGCTATCTGATAACAAGTTTGAAATATGACATTCATTATTATTATAGCAACTACAGATATTCTTACTCCTGACGATGATTTACGATATATATGATAAAGCAAGGGTAATAGCTACTTTATTTAGCACCTCCTTCTAAGGCTACAAAATTTACAGTAAATACATAATAACCTAGTTAACCTACTGTAAAGTTTTCATAGCTATAGCTATTACCGATTTACCACAAAAATTCCTACAAATATTAATTTATATAAAGCTAAGCTTTCTAATTAGAATTTATGAGTCTATCATTATAACAGCTAACAGCGAACTAACTACACTAACAGATAGATTGTATTTTTGTGAACCTAACAAACTTGATTTCAATATTTTTGGACCACTACATAATTTACTACAAATTATCAAAGTTCAGCTTGAAAACTAAATTGAATAAGCTATAATACATTACTGGAAAAATGAAGAAACCAATTTCTACTCGCGGCCCACACGGTCCGGTTCGGCCCAGCAACGGCGACACGGACGCGGCGCAGGCCCAGCAGCGCGCGGCACGCGGGCTCGAGCGAGAGCGCGGGCGCGGGCGAGCGGGCATGCAGGCGCGGCTTGGCCCAGCAGCGGCAGGCACGCACGTGACGCGGGCAGGCGCGAGTGGGCCGAGCGCGGCGTGGCAGGCTGGCCCACGGCGGGACGCGGCACGGACGCGAGCGAACGCGCGGACGCGAGTGAGCGTGCGGCAGGCCGGCCCACGGCGGGGGCGCGGCGCCAGCGCGGACAGGCCCAGCAGTGGAGGCGCGGGCGCAGCTGGCCCAGGCGCTGCGGCGCGGCAGCAAGCGCGGCGAGCGCGGGAAGCTGGCCCAGCGGCTGTTGCACGGACGCAAGCCGAGGAGGCGTATTCCTACGTATTCGAGATTTATTTTTCTACACGAAAGTGGCCATAAAACGGGTGTGACGCAGGGAGGACGTCATGTTGATGTCAACAAGCTAA
Organism: Miscanthus floridulus; assembly: GCF_019320115.1. NCBI lineage: Eukaryota > Viridiplantae > Streptophyta > Magnoliopsida > Poales > Poaceae > Miscanthus > Miscanthus floridulus. Next base: position 17,744,041 of record NC_089581.1, read on the forward strand.
CAGCAACAGTACGCACCTCCGGCTGCTCTGCCTTCTTGCTCGGACGCGGTGAGGTGGAGTTCGTCGGTGCTGCTACTAGCTCGACGCAGAATAGCGTGATAGTGCGGATGAGTATGGCTAACTAGAAAATGGTGGAGTGCTGCTAGGCCGAAATGAAGAGGCGACGCCGTTCGGAACTTAAAGCAGCTGGTGATGACGAAAACTTGAATTGCCTCCCCGACATCATACTACCGCACAGTGACGAGTTAGGCACCGATCTGTACTCCCATTCGTCCTTCACACGTGCACAAAAATAAGGATGGGCCAGCACAATGGTTTGGCCGGCCACCGTCCAAAACAACGTGACGACAACTTTATGTGGCTTTGCGTGCAAACATGAAGCAAGAGCAAATTCACATGCATGCGTTCATTAGCCTTTTTGTTTAATAAAAATTCGTTCAGGACCTCAAGTAATATAACATGACATGCAATTTAACATTCATTTCGTGTTTCAAATAAACATTTCAAGTTCCATAAATTGATTTATACCATATATTACATACATGTACACACAAGTAGAATGTTCATGCAATATTTTAGGAAAAAGTAGTACAATGTAACACCGAGAGTGTTACACCATGTATCCATCCTGCAGTCAAGAAATAGCTTTCAGGCAATTAGTATCCATTGTGCTATGATTTATAAAATAGGGATTGCGTAGCTGTTCTTAGTAAATTATTAAATTAATTTAGTATTGTTAAGCTCTTTTCATCCTCACGTGAGTTGAACCTGAAGCCCTCCACCGCACAGTACTAGTACTACTACTTTGCCTTGGAGCGCAAAAGCACTAGCAGTCAACAGACCCAGTGACCAACGCACGCACTTCTCTCTCCCTTTCTTCCTCTCTGCTTCCTTCCCCTTCCTCCATATCGATGACCATGGCTGCTGGGCTCTCCAAGGATTCCTATCCAAGATAAATCCCTGTGGTTTCTAGCTGCTATGCACTGATTTTCCCTTTCGATTTCATTTCTCTCGCTCATGTGTGCAGGTCGACGGCGGTGGCGGCAACGTGCTTCACCGAGGTGCCGAGTTCGGCAACCATGGCGCCCAGCCAGAGCCACGATGCTGATGTGCGGAGATTTGGACTCGAGTAACAACCCTCTCCAACCTGACAGTGAGTTCTTTCCCCTCACATCTTCCCGTTCTTTTTTTTACCTAGCCTGCAACTCTGTAACTCAAAGATACATACCTGAGTGCTCTAGATGTATAGGTTCTTGTGTTAGTGTTTTAGCCAAGGCTCAAGTATTTTTATGTGTAGCTTTTTACTAAAGAAGGAATGCTTGTTCTTGTTTTGATAATAGTTGGCATATCTCTCTTGGCCCAAAATATTATTGAGCACCTAATTGTTGTGCTGCTCTAGAACAGATGGTTCTTCCCATGAAAGCTGCTTTGCGTTTTTGGTAGAGAGAAAAGAAATATTCTAAGATGTGCCTGTGAACTTCACCTTAATCTTGATGATGTTTAGCTCCAACCTTGGGCTTATTTCCCTCAGACACTTGCTCCTTCTCTTGCAGGTCTTGATTGCTTCAAATGTGCTTCTGATTTGCTTGCAGCACTTGGGCTCTCTGCTGACTTCCTCTCCTGGTCAGCCCCCCTTCTCAGCCCATGTCGCTCTCCATGGTGATCGAGTCACCATCTTGTGCTGGTAGAAGAGTTGGTGTTTTTCTCAAGCAAAGAGTGCACGAGGTGTTTTCTGGAGTCCTCAATCCTAAGTGGGGAGCTAGCATAGAACTGAGTGACTGCCACTTCCATGGAGACAAGGCCCCTTTCACCTATACTGAGCCCTCCTCTCCTCCTCCTCCTCCTCCTACTCTCCTAAGATATTTTAATCTCAGTCATGGGCTAGTCAAAGAAATTCACTATTGCTCTGTTCGTAAGCCATGACTGAAAGTACTGTTGGCTGATTTATTGTGAGAGAAAAATATTGTTCGTTGACTGAAAAAATACGGCTTAAAAGCAAAGCTAACAGGGCTACGTTGATGGGCTGCTGCAAGTTGATTGGTTGGTTCCCTTCTATAGAAGGGCATGGCTACACCTCATATGTACCAACTGTAAACTGTAGGCATAGTGTTGAGTGTACTAGAGTATTTTAATATGTAAAAGAACCGTGGCCTGAGTTCTTTTTTGGAGTGAACTTGGTCTACCAGTGTATATAAACACCACCATGGATTAATATTTGATTTATGTATTTTAATATTAGAGTGTACTAAATTGTCCAACTTGTTGTAATTGATTTTTGTTTACTGTGCACTTAGCTGTCATTAACTATGAGCTAAAATGGTGGGCCGTTACCGTCACTGGGTCAGGGCCATAGTAATGCATGACAGAAGCCAGAAAAAGGCCGGTGGTTGGGGGTTTGGGTTTCAGCCTTTCAGGAGCTGGGTTGCTGAATCCGGCGGAGGAAGTCCATTTCAGCGTCGGTGGCGGGCGCTAGAGCGAGGCAAAGGCAAGGTGGGACGCCGTTAGTCGAGAGGTGGAGGAGCACAATCTTTATTTGGTTGCTCATGGTCTTGCTCTTGCTGCACTAGCGGCTCGTTTGGTTTGGGGTAATAGGAAACAGAGAATGGGAGTTTAGATATAGGAGTTTACAAATCTTTTGTTTGTTTTATGAAAATGAAAGTTCTGGTGGAAAGGGGAAGGGGAGTTTAGAGGGTCAACTTCCACTAATCAATTCCTTAGGAAAGGGGTGGGAATTGGATGAGAGTTGTGTTCTTAATTAAAGAAAAGTAGATCCGCACCGTCCATCATGATTTGCCTTTTAATTTTCCCCTCAAAACCCCCATACCAAACCTGGGATATGAATTCCCTCTTCATTTTCCCTTCTTATTTTCCTTCACGAACCAAACAAGGGATTGGGACTAAAAGTCAATTTCCCACCTTAATTCCCTCTAACAACTCCCACCACTAATTCCCATGCCTCTTCCCACGTAGTTGCCAAACACAACCTATGAGCCGAGCTTAGTCCGGATACGATCTCGGTATAAGAGACAATATCCTAGTTTGTATTCAGGTGGCCAAGGATTTGGCCTCAGTTGCTGAGTAATGGAGTTTACTTCCATGTTAAAAAAATAGAAAAAGGAGTGGGGAGGGTTTGGTCAGGATAGCCAGCGGTGAGATTGCTGTGGGCCAAGATGGTGGAGGCGGTGACATTGGAATTGGGGTTAGGATTTCAATTTTCCAGAGGAGCCTTCCATGATCATCGGGCTTAAAAATGGAGGGGGGGGGGGGGGGGGACATGGCGGGGGTGGAACGGTGGGGGTGGGCGACGACGACGGTGTGCCACTAACCGTCACCGTGACGTGGCCCCTGTGCCGCTCCGTCGAGGCTGCCCCTGCGCTGGCCCCATCAGTGCCGCTTGCCGCTGGCAGAGGCTCCGACCGAGCCACCGCCGCCGCCTCCTCAGTTGCTTGCAATTTTGTTCACCTTGCTCTATAGCACTACTTCAGCCGTATTTTTTTAGCGAAGAAATGATGTTTTTCTCTCACGACAAATCAGCATGAGCAGCAGCATCAGCCAAATTTCAACGAAATGAATAAGGCTGTTATATTTTAGTTCAATTGTCATTATTGTACTATTTGCTTGTCACGATGAATGGTGATTGACCTTTTATTTACTATCGTTAGCATTCAGCTGCTATGCAGCAACCTCGTCCATCCGCTGGGAATCTACTGTAGTAGTACCTTGATAAAGTAAGTGTTCAGCTGGGAAAGAAGCCGGCTTGTTTGGCTTATTTTTCCAGCCAGAACAGTGTTTTTCTCTCACAACATTCCAGTATAAACAATGTTTTTAGTATGAATAGTAAATAATCCATACCAGCCGAACACTCTCTAAATTGGATACTCAATTATCCAATGGATATGGGGAATAATTGGGTATGAGCAAAAATGGGGAGGGATAAACATGTGGATAAGCAACGTATGGGTGTGGATATAAGCATGCAACCCTCCCCAATGACATACTATATGCCAAAGCATTTTTCTCAAGCAACGACATCACACGATCGGGACCTGTTTGTTCTGTTGATACTTGATAATAGCACACCAATAGGACGCATCTGATCATTACTAGGCGAGTGAATACGAGGGGGTGAGTAACCTCGTTGACACATTAGCCTTTTGATTTGTTCGTTGGAGCGTTGCTGTTGGAAAGTAGCAACTGAAACTATTCAGGACCTCTCATCCAGATGCTTGGTTAATCAGTTACAATAATATCATTATTCCCGTGGTTGCTGGCATTTTAATGTCCATGAAACAATATGTTTTCATTTTCTCTACAAATACGCTTTATTTCAAAAAAAACGGAGTGGTCATTCCATGACTTATTTTTAGTAGACGCGACTAATGCTTTGATAATGAAAGAATAGGGAGACCAGATTTTAGTGCTGGAAAAGATATATTCCAGGGTGGAGCTTGTGTGTGACTGAGTTTCACAGGGTTTGTGGATGAGCGAGACGCCGAGACCCAGAAGTAACAAGGAAGAGCCCAGACGGCTTCCCTCTACGGGCCATAAGCAGCCAAACAGGCCATCTACGGGCCATAAACAGCCAAACAGGCCCATCTTGAAAGATTCAGCGACAGCTACAGCGACAGGCCGAGGGCTCCCATCCTCGCGCCTTGCCAGTCGTTTTTTATCGTGGCCCTCGAGAATTTCTTGTTCCCTTATTACATTTCGCTCGCCAAATTTTAGCCAACTAACCCCTCCACGTATCTATATATTTCCACGTCCCCACCTCTCCCGTCCCACTCCCACCTTCTTGGAGATACCACCAGTCCGCCAGGCGCCATCTTCCGGCCGCTGCCCCCCCGGGAGGTGAGGCCTGCTCCCCTTGCAGTTCGTTTCAGCTCAGTACCTGGTGATGTGATCTGGACATCAGGTACCCGTAGGCAGGTTGCTTGTTTGGGCTAGTATTCATGAGCCAGGATGGATCTTCAGTTTTATTTCCTTGGGTTGTTTGAAAGGGGAATACTGATTTGTTTTCTTCTTCCTATGGACTTTGGCTTGCTTCTTTATGCAACATAAACGCGCAGATTCTTACTGTTACATCGGTAGTCAAATGAGTGTTAATTGACATCAAGTATGCTGCCATGCTGGGTGGAATGATCCTAGTAGAGCTTTGTGGGGTGTTTCTTATTTTTTTTCATTTCTTTTTGTTTTTAAAATGTGTCATTTTGGGTCACTAAGGCAATCGTATTTTGAAGAGATGTAAAAGTCTGTTTTGAAACTTAAGCTGGCATGAAGATGAAGTTCGTTGTTGGAAGTTGGAACATGGTCTGTGAATTAGCTTTTGTTGCCGAGTAACATGGATATTTTCTGCTTCTCATGTATTCAGTATATTGATAGTAAAAAAATGTTTTGGTTGGTTCATTCAGCAACAGTTGCCATTGCTCATGCTTTTGCTTAGTATTCATTTTGCTTGATTTTAATCTTTGGACGCGTCCCTCATATGCCACTAAAGTTGGGAGATTAGCAGACTGCTTGTTATAATTGAGCATAGTTTAAGCTTGCAAGATCTGTGGTGCTCCTAGTTCTTCTTGGTGATTGATTAAAGTATATACTCTGTCGTAGGTTGAATTGCCTTCTGGAGTCCTCTCCTGTTTTCAGAGGAATGTGCAGATAGCTTGGAGTCTGATGAGTACTCAGTCATGCTGATGCTACATGAAACTGTTCCTTTTGTGAGGCCTAGTTCTTGCCGGGACCTAAAACTCTCTGAAAAGAGTGCCTCTGTTATTCATTGTAAATTAGGATGCAGTGCGGTTTGCAGTTCAGCAGAAGGCTATCATGTACAGAAGCCACACATTGTTCACAGCCACAAAGTTAACTTCACTAGAACCAGCCATCTTCTGTGTAAAAGCTTAAATGAAAGAACTACAAGGCACTTGCTGGTATTCCTTGCCCTCCTTTTTGCGATTTTGATCACTGTTTTTTCCCCTATTATTAAAGCATTTTGTTGTATGCAGCATCGATTCCATGTTAATGCTTCGCCCGATGATGACTTCCGCTCATCACGTAACATAGCGATCAGTTTATTCAAGCGAGTATAAGAAAGTTATTGATCGAGGAGGAGGTGGAGAAAACCTAAAAGTATTTATTCTTGTTGAATCTTCACCATACTTGCCAGAAGTTTTTCTGTGTGCTAATTAGTAATTACTGTGTCTGAGAATATATTCAGGAGTTTGTCAGTGCTGGAGTGACCGCATATGCACTAGGGTGTACAGATGAGGGGCTTAGAAAGGAACTTATGGATATTGAAGATTCTGGTCTAGAGATTGAAGGCTTAGGGTCCTTAGGGGGGACCAGCTCGAAGTTCCAAGTCCACTCATTTGAGGTCAGCATACTCTGACAATCATGTGTCGCATCATTTATTTTTTGATATTACTGTTCAATATCATCTTCTGTTATGCATTTACATTTTTATATTGCAGCTTTTGTAGTCAAGTCAAACTCAAACAGTTTTGCTTTGATCTTGTTGCTTTAGAAAAATATGCACTTTGATTTGTTTACGCAGTATCTTTATTTTTGTCAGTTTTTGTATTCAGTAGAGTAAGCCCACTCACTAGTTCTCATTGGCAAGATATGAAGCTTTTATAAGGTATCATGTAATTCAGTAGCGAGCATATTTGTGATGCAAATGTCCCCCATAAGATCTTCTCTAGTTTCATACTTTGCCTCAGTGACACTCTTTTATGCAGACTCGTGAGTGCATTCTGTGGCTCAGTATAGTGTTCATCACAATATTGTGCACACCACAACTAACAGTTACCAGGTGGTCTACTAACCCACCGGTGTCAGCTGACGTCTTGCATCAGTGGAAAGGATTTTGTGCTATAATCGCAAACGCTTACTATGTCAAAGGAATGGCATGGTAAGAGCAGTTTCTGCCAGCAGTGTTGTTCTTTTGTCTCAGAATTTCATACATGTTCCTAAAATTGACGCTGCAGGTTACCAGTGAAAACCTTGCAGCTGGAACAGATGGCTGTCACAGGAAATTCAGAGGAACCATCAGTAGTTGCTAGCCGCATGCAGTTAGTTTTCAGCACATTAGAGGTTTATAGCAGCACCGTCAATATGTACACGCTAAGTAAAATATGATATGCTCGTTAGTGATGACTTTGTTTATTTACTCTGCAGGTAGTCAGCCCACAGTGGCCAAGAGTGTGATTATATGAAAGCAATACGATCAAACAAAGGTCTGCAGTTTTATTCTGACCAAAAGATATGCATGTCCAAGTTCAAACCTCTGTCATGGTGCAACAAATTTGATACTTCCCTATGTCCATTTGAACTCAATTGTCAAATAAAAATGTCAATGTACTTGATTGGGAAGTATTTGATTTGATATACATATACAACAACTTCTACCTGCATCAGGAGTTCTAGGGGGTGTTAGTCGCTGTCCCATAAGATGTTTGGACACATGCATGGAGTATTAAATATAGACTAATTACGAAACTAATTGCACAGTTTACGACTAATTTGCGAGATGAATCTTTTAAGCCTAATTAGTCCATGATTTGATAATGTGGTGCTACAGTAACCATATGATAATGACAGATTAATTAGGCTTAATAAATTCGTCTCGTGGAGTACCGACGGATTCTGTAATTTGTTTTTTTATTAGTATCCGAACACAAACATACGACACCCTCACGTGACACCTTCTAAATTTTAGTCACTGGATCAAAACACCCCCTAAGTAAATAAGTATCCCCTACTGCTCCAATAGAGATAAAGTGGAAATTGGGGCATGGTACTGCTGTCTGTGATGTGGCACTGTGGCTAGGTATAAGCTGTGATTTGCACAGTTTTATTTGGCACAACGGGTGCGAGTTGGTGACCCAGTTTGGTTCAACAAATTGTACTGTTTTTTCAAAATATAAGTGTGGCGGAGACCCATTTTGAAAACGTCACCTTAGGGTCGCTAATTTGCACCCCTATTCTTATTGGAAAATTACTAAATTAGCATATTTTTTAGAAACTAAATTAGCACAGTTATGTCGACCATGCTTACCGATGACATTCTCATTCAGCCTGTTGTTGGTTTCAGCCAGGGCTTATCAGTCAGCCATAAGTATTTTCCTCTCACAACAAACCAGCACCAGACGGGCTTATCAGCTCAGAAACCAACCAGCGAACAGGCACATTGCCTCGCCAATTTGCCATTTCTTTATATAGGCCTTGTTCGGTTACCACAAATCCTAGCCAGAACGATTCCTTGCATGTGGTTTCTTTCAATCGTCCTGTTCGCTGGTTGGTGCTGGTACTGGTTTGAGCTGGTGCTGGTTTTTTATGAAAGAAAAATGCTGTTGACTGGTTGAATAAGCCTTACTAAAACTAACAAAAACCAATAAGTGAACAGCGTGAATATTTTCTATAGAGCGGGAACTATTATTCCTAGCCAAGAACGGCCAGGAATGACGTAACCGAACGCCGCCTTATTAAAAAGGCTTATCCCTCCTGTGCCAGATGCCAGGAAATGTGCACTGCAAGTGTGAGGTGGAATTCTGTTCAGGAATTTGGGAGTACAAATTTTCCATTAAACAACTTATTATGTTCAATCTAAGGCGTGAAATGGTGCACAATGTCGCCATGGTGCTACTGTCAGATGTAACACTCTTCTGCTCCAAACAATGGCATAGAGGCATAACCGTACTTAAAGACATCACAGAATTAACAATCAAAATCGGTAGCAGAACAATACTAACTTTCATAACGATCCTCTGAAGATTAATTATGGAACTATGTTCAGCATCAGATGCACTTAACATACCACAAGTGTTGCTAAAAGTACACGATGATAAATTAAAAAGTGTTTCTTATAAACTAACCCAAAAAAAAGAGAGGGTGCAGAGCTACAATTTGTCAAATTGGTGCTTCCACTGCCGCCTTTGAAGTAGAGTTGTATCCTAGACTCTGTTGTATCCCACATTTTTACTGAACAAGCGACGGATGTAGAGGACTTGCAACGCGCTAGCAGCCATGAAAGCTATGTACTCCGCCATTGTATAGAACATGACACGCTTTCTGGTGCTCTCATTAGCTGGATTGAATCAAAGCATGAAATTAACTCCGCATTGTCATAAAATGGTAGCAATAAATACATGAAAACACCAACAGAAGAAAATGTATTCATAATGTCCTGTCCCCTGCTACGTAATTAGTTGTTTGTTACCTAGATTTTATAGAGATCTCAGCACAAGGCATTTTTTTACTTCAAAGGAAACTGAAAGAGGCAGGCAAAACAGAACATGTTCAACAATTTAACTAAACAAAATCATCTGTTTGTCACTTTGTCCCCTCTACATTGAAGAACACATTGATTCGATAAGTAGGCTGTGATAAAACTAGATACAAACTTAGATAGGTGGAGAATAGATGGATGCTAATCTCTACATCAAGTCACAACATTAGTTGCGCTCTAACTCTAATGCATTCAGAAATGTTGGCATGAATGGGTTCTAACTTCTAACTGCTAGGGCCCTTCTTTCTGTTAGCATTGATGTTATTTTTCAAAAGAAAAATAAACTAGCATAAACGCTATAATGTGCTAAACATTCCAGAGATGTAATAAGAGCACATGCAAGTCCCAAGTCCATTGAGCTTACTGTGTCGGTGACGAGCTTCGCGTGCTTTTAGGTACTTCTGCTCGGCGGTGACGGATTCTAATGCTTCCTTCAGCTCCGCGATTTTAACGTTGATAGGGTCCAAGTGCTCTGCAACATAAATGAGACATTGCTTACACACATGGCAGTGCTAAAATGTTAACACTGGACGAATGACGCATAACTCTGAACAATAATGAAGGTAAAAAAAATAAAATCAATCGAATTGATGGTTGTTTAGTATTTGCAAAACGGTTAAGATTGACAGAGTAGACCGGTGCTGAGAAGCTTAAGATAGAAAGGCAGTAAACAAACCATCTTTCGCCAGATTGTGCTCATTGGGTATGTGCCCAACATGAATGTAGAAAGAAACAGTCTCAGGTGCTCCATATGGGTTATGGAAGCAGAACTTGTACATGCCACCCCTCGGAGCTTTAAACTCAAATTTGTCACCAGATTTTCCCTTCAATGTGTGTACAGTGTTTCCACCTGGAGACGTTACCTGTATTTACAGAAGCAAAAAGTTAATATAGAACATCATATCAAGTGTATAACGCAAATATATACTTTACTACCCACACATTACACAGAGCATATTGAAAAAACTATATGCAGGTACTTTTTTTCCACCACGGCCAAGCCGAATTTCATTACTTGACAGTAACGAAATTACAATAGTTCGTAACAAAGCAAAAACAAAGGCAGCGAACCTAAAGAAACCATGTTGAAATGAACACAGAGGGTTCACCCAACTGGCACAAACCGATCTACGAAAACGACAAGCGTTTTAATCACAGCGTATAACTTCACCCGCAGAACAAAGCATCCAACCATGGGAAAAAACTGTAATTGCATTAATTTTAGAAGTACTAATAATATTAATAGCACTTGTAATTGCACTAGGACCACTTTAGACATTTCCAAAAGTAACAAACATCATTGCTTTGTTGCCTTGTTGGGAATAAGAGGTGACCGGTAGTTGACTATAGATGGCATAGTGCCAAGGCCCTCAACCTCAATGTTGGTGACAGATTGGCCATAGGAGCACTCCAAGATGAAGAACAGGGCAACAAATGAAAACATCAGTAATGCAATAAGTGAAAAGGAAAATTAGTTCTAAAGCCCTGAAAGATCCCGAGAATTGTAAAATACCACCAAAATGTCATGCCAAGGTAAAATACCATTGAAACGTCCAAACTCTAACCGGATCCATTAGATTTTATTGACAGAAATCGTATTTTCATGTTTGCAACTAACACAACGGAACAGGATGACAATTGTACCCTTGTGCGTAAGTCCAACCAAACTTATCCTCATCTCCCAACCGCATGCACTGCAAAGAGCCTGCAACCGTATGACACCTCCTGCTTTGACACTACGACGCCGCTCCCACCAGCCAGCTTGGTCCCAGTCCACGCAGCGCCGGCCACCCACCGGCCTTTGGCCCAGTCCACGCTGCCACCACCGGCCTGGTCTGTGACACCACCTGATGCCAATGGCTTCCCTGCCGGCATGCGGTGGCGGCCGACTGTCCCGGGCGCTCAAGCTGCGGCTTGTTCCTCTGGCGCCATGGTGTTCAGGGGTATCTTTTGTCTTAGCTGACACCGCTGATAGCAAAATGTAACGGAGTGCTAGATTCAGTTGGAGTTTGGTTGTTTCAGTGGTATTTTACATTTGCGTGATCTTTCAATGGTATTTTACCATTCTCGTGATCATTTAAAGCTATAGAACCAATTTTCCGTAAGTAAAACCCATTATTTTCCCAAGTGCATTAGGTTTCATTCAGTGTAATGGATAAGAGTTTTCTGAGACATCAAAACATTGCTTCCTCTCAAACAGATATTTATTTTCAGCTGCGAAACTAAAAACTAAAAACTAAAATGTGTACCTTCTACAGAAACAATATGCTAACTTTAAAATCAGAGAGATAATTGGTTTCCACTCAAAAATGAATTATTCAGTGCTAAGCATGTGAAAGCACTGCACAGAAGGACACATCTGAAAGTCCAACAGAAAAAGGCCCAAACTGCCAAAAATATGGGGCAAGAGAGAAGGTTCCTTTCTACTCAGATAGGAACAGATGCATCTCCAAGCAAAGAATATAGCACAGTAAAACTACTAGCGCAAAACAAATGTCCAAACTATCAGAAAGGCACAACTGCCAGCTTATCTAGACAGGACCAGGAGGTATATGAATCAATTGCAGCATCCACGGTAGTGTTAACTCAATTGAACCATAAGACAGACTAGAAAATTGAACATCTATTAGCATCAATTGCAAGTTTGCAACAGAACCCAGCAAAGAGAGCCAACAACATAGAAACTGAATATGAAACTACAGTGAAATCGGCGTCAAATTTCACCAAAAAAAACTCCTTCCCGCAAGACCAAGAATCCAAACAACTGCAGGGGACAACTTTTGAGGTAACCAGCAGCGAAACAGAACATTATCATCCAACCATACCTGAACTAACAATACTGTGCACTCGCAAGACACCCGCAGCAGACAGTATACCAAAGCAGTGACAATCGGCTGAAATTCCCCAAAAGGTGCGAACTTTGCAAAACCCGTTACTGAATCAACTCCTAAGCAGCGAACACTACTTATTCATCAAGCTAAACTATATAAAGCATTGCGCGAATCATTAAAAACTATTTTAGATCGCTAAACTGATGCATAAACAAGAGATCGCGTCAGGGGATCACGAATCATGAAGGCACCCGATCCCCAATTCAATCCACCTGATGGCCAGATCCCCATCAAAACAACCCATAAACCCAATCGAACGACTATCCTCCCGTCAAATTTAACCGCGCAGGATTGGAGTACGGCTGGGGACAAGGGGATCGGTTGTGTACCGTGAGGTCGATGCCTGGGTGGTCGGAGCTCCAGAAGATGTCGTGGTCGACAACGACGAAGTTCCCGGACACGGTGTCACCCTCGTAGGGCACGAACTCGTGGATGCACTCGGTGTCGGTCACCGTCACCGAAAGCGCATCCGCCCGCCGCGCCGCCGACAGAACCGCCGCCAGCGCCACTACCAGCAGCGCCGCCGGCCGCCACCTCGCCATCGCTAATCTCCTGATACCACCGCCCTCAGCGCGAGATCAGGGCTCGGGCCTCTCGGAAGGGGGAGAGAGAAGCGGCGGGGAGCTCCGCTCCTGCACGGCGGTCGTCGGGAGGAGGAAGCCAAGCCGAGACGCGACGGGGTGGGTCACGGGAGCGAGATGGCAACGGAGGGTGATGCGTGTTTTTGCAATAAACCACCTTGCGAATCGCGTAATCGCGTGGGTACGAAACGGGGTCGTGCTCCTTGCGTGGCCATGTGGGTGCGATTGGCTCCCATGTGTTGACGTGGCGGTGGGATTTGGTGCGTTTAGCTCATCGGCACTGCTAGCAACCGGCGCTCGCGGGTGCAGTCTGTTTTCCGGCGTCCAGGGCTCGCGCCGTCCGAACATCCCTCGCCCGCGCCTGCGTGTCGCGGTCACGCAGGGGTCCACGCCACGCGCCTGCGGGGACTGCTCGTGCCCTCCTCGAGGTTCCCACAGTCCCACGCGTATCCACGTGCAACACTTAATTTACTTTTAAAACAGTCGTACGCAACATTTACAATATAAAAAAAGATAAATAAAATATTTAAAACATGCTTATGAAACACTAGCAAAAAAAAAAAACCTTGAAAAACACCACAATCATTACAAACATACACGACATCCAGATAAAACACTTACAATATATATGTGAAAACATATGCAACATCCAAATAAACACGTTTCTAACATAGGTGTAGAAAAATAGATGAAACATTAAAGACAGACTCCTGCAGCATACGTATATAACCATTGCAACATATTCCCTCCGTCCCATTAAAAATGTCATTTTTTACTTTTAGACTTTTTGTTTGACCGTTCGTCTTATTAAAAAAATTTTTATATAAATAATAAAATAAATAAATCATTATTAAAGTATATTTAATGATAAAATAAGTTATAACAAAATAAATAATACTTATACAAAATTTTTGGATAAAACAAAGGGTTAAAAGTAAAAAACGACACTTTCAATGGGACGGATGGAGTATGCAACATCTCGATCTACTTTTGCAACATCCATACGAAACACTTGCAACATACCTCTAAAACATTTGAAATATTTGAAATGTGAGCTTGCGACATGCATAATATCCTGGTGCGACCTCCTCCGCCGTCTCGGCGCCGCAGTCGTAGCAGCAGGCGAGGCCAGAGGGCTCCCGCGCCAGGGTTTGACGCCTCTGGCGCTGACGACGCCTGACGACGTCGTTGGGCCGAGCGGGTGGCAGAGCAGGAGCAGCAGGCGTGAACGATGGAGGAGCGAGACTGGAGCGTGGAGTAAGAGCAGCGAGGCAAGGAGGACAGGAGGAGCACGAGCAGCAGGAGGAACGGAAAGGGTGCGATGGAGAAGGAGAAAAAGATAAGCGCGAGGCAGGCGGCGGGAGCAACAAAGAGAAATATACAGGAGATTTATTGGGCCAGCTGGTGCACAGGCCCGCGGGCGTGGCATCCGGACGGAATCCCGCCCGCGTCCTATCATTTCCGTTAGCTCATTGCTGGACGGTACTAACGCGTTTCCTCTGCTATCTTACGTGGGTGGAAGTAGAAAATGTATTCTCTCTGAAGCCTAGAATCTGAGGGAAAGTGCATAGAAGCAAAAAGTGTTTTCTATACCTTTCCTAAACTTTCGCAGCCCTTCAAACTACCTTCCTTGGCTGGCTTAAAGTGATGATTTTGAAGACGTTTTAGTAAAAAAAAGTTAAGTAAACATGTGATAACATTTTTAATTCGCAAAAAATGTTTCTACAATTAGAAAGTTTTCAAGAAAAATGCTAGATATAGATTAGAACATGGACAATCCAAATAAAATATATAGAGCTCAGAAAAGCATCTTTAGAAGCTTCCAAAACTTAGATTTAGCTAACAAAAAAAGGAAAAGTATCCAGAAAAAAAACTGAAAAGCAACCACATATTTTTGTTACGAAATGTTTTCAAAATATATTTAGACATTAATTAGAATGTTTTGGGAAATTTTCAAATATTTTTATTTTCTACAATTAAATAAAAATTTTAAAACCTTTTAGAGATATTTGCACTAGCTCTAAATATTTTTAATTGGGTTTGTTGTGTCCTAGTCTATCTCTAGCATTTTTTGGAAATTTTAAGAAGTTAGAGAAAATTTTCATGGTTTAAGTTTTATCAAATATTTAAACTAAAAAAGATGAAACCGTCTTGAAAGCTACTCAAACCAGGGCAGAAAGTTAATTTGAACTTTTTTAAGAGTTGAGAAGATAAGATATCTGATTTTAAAGTTCAAGAGGTAAAATCAAACCATGTTGATAGTTGAGGGATTACAAACTCAAATAAAAATGTTATAAACTATGAAGTTATAGATATCATGTTAAGACTACAACTTTAATGTAGACCATGCCAACATTTGACGTCATTTGAAAAATAAAAGTTAATAGCAAAATAAAAGAACTTAAAATGAATATGTGGGCCGCTAAACGACACTAGATAAAAAAGTTGCCAACTAAAAAGGTGTGTACTTTTATTGGGAACTACTATGTACAATTTTTGATATAGACTATTATCAACTTCAAGGTTATTTGAAAAGAAAATAAAAAAAATAAAATATGGTAATTGAAAATAAATATTTAAGCCTGTAAAATATACTCGTATTAAATAAAAAATCTATCAAATATAAAGTTGTATATCATGTCGAACTCTATAATTTTAGTATACTGTTTATATCCATCTTTATATGAAGAAATTATGCTTTTTATGTAAGAGAAAGAGAAAGACCTTTATATGAAGAAATTATGCTTTTTGTATAAGAGAAAGAGAGAGACCAAGTATCAGGTGGCCTTCAGTGTCACGTCAGCAAAACATCCAATAAATCACTTTGAGATGTCAAGGGGGTATTTCATCTTGTTTTAAATGTTCAGATGTGTTTCTTGTCGAACTTTGCTCAATATAATAAATATGAGTTGTATGAAAAGCACTATGAAATTCTTTAAGGTCCGTTTGGATCCTTGAAATTGAATTCATTTTAATAATCACAATTTATACACATATTATTAAGCTAATATGATTGTATATGGATTATATTTGTATATTATTGTTGGCTATACAAGAGAGATACTTATATGTTATATTTCTACCATAGGGGAGCGGAGCGAGGTGAAGAGCGTGTTATAAGTTGCAAGAAACATGGTATGGTAATCTATGGAATTAGTTTTCATCTTCTACCCTATGAATTTAAGATAGGCTTACATATGAACTTTAAAAAGTAGTAGAATATTTAATTCCAAGCCAAATAGCCTAGTTTATTAAATAGACCTCAATTCCTGAAAGGATCCAAACGGAATATTTTGGTTCCACAAGCTTATATCAACATCTAATGTCGTTATACTACTTCAATCCGTTCTTATTGTTGACACCGGGTGACACATATACTGTTCCGTGTGATGCTTTGTCCGCAAAAAATTGTCAGCACTCGGAGGCGGAACGACAGTTATAGACAGGACAGACATCCTTTCAGAACTTCAGAAAATATATGCACATCAGGTACCACTGAAGAATGGCACCATCAGCCACATTTGGAAAGTGTCCGTCTTAGTTTCCAATTTTTTTTCCCTCCTACGGTAAAAGAGCATGTTTGGACACATGCATGAAGTACTAAATATAGACGAAAAAAACTAATTACACAGTTCTCAGCAAAATCACGAGACGAATCTTTTAAGCCTAATTAGTCCATGAAAAGCCTTAAGTGCTACAGTAACCCGCTAATGACTGATTAATTAGTATCATTAGGTTCGTCTCGCAGTTTTCTGATGGGTTCTGTAATTTGTTTTTTTATTAGTATCCAAAAATCCCTCCCGACATCCATCCGACACATCCGATGTGACACTAGAAATTTTTCACCTCCCCAACTAAACACATCCTAAAAGGGCATGTTCGCTCGGAGGAATTATGGAGAAATTTGGATGATTTAGAGGAATACGGAAAGAATTTATGAGAGAAAATACTGTTTAAAAAAACGGAGAAGCCCGGGTTTAAGTCACGCGAACTGGGCCGAAGCTTCGTACTCCGACGAACATCCTGAACATTCATTCCTTGGCAACCGGCCAACCGCAAGCACTTTTGCAACTTGCGCCGCCCGCGACAAA
The DNA here is from genome assembly GCF_019320115.1 of Miscanthus floridulus. NCBI lineage: Eukaryota > Viridiplantae > Streptophyta > Magnoliopsida > Poales > Poaceae > Miscanthus > Miscanthus floridulus. Next base: position 17,760,881 of record NC_089581.1, read on the forward strand.
AAGTCAAGCTCCGGATAAAAACCATCGCCTACTTGCAATGCCCGCTGGGAGCTTCCATAGACCATATTGGGTTCTGGAATATGGAACGTTCTGGAAGTTTCACTTGCCCCTGGGGCTGCCCGGGTTGGGGTTCAAGTGGTAGATGCTCTGCACCAGCACATCCACGTTGTCGTCCAAGTCGTTGTCCACGTCAGCTCCGCTCCCCTCCTCGCCGGGACCGCCGCCGCCTCCCTCCCGGTGATTCTACTCCAGGCCGAGACTGAGCAACTCCACCCAGAAGCTCTCCGTGTCCTCGCCGCCGCCGACGACACCGCTCCCCTACCGCTTGCTCTCGTCGTCGTCCGCCTCCGCCACGCCGTTGACGCCGATCGGAAGGCCGGAAATGTAGTCGCTCACCGCCGCCTCCGTGGCGGTGCCGCTGCTCTCGCCGTCGCGCGGGAGGTGGTACTCGATGGGGCGGCGGCGCTTCTTGGAGAGCGCGTCCTCGAGCTCCCTGCGGCGGCCGCCAAGGCCCTGCCGGTCGACCAGCATCCGGATGAAGCTCGGGTTCTTCATGGCGCGCGCCAGGAACACCGTCATCTGCTGCTGCTTCTGCTCCGCCGTGGTGATGCGCTCCTCCATGGCCTGCATCTGCGCGCGCGTCGCCTGCTGCTCCTGCCGCAGCTTCACCACCTCCGCGAGCAGGATCCCCTTGTCTCGCTGCAGCCGGTGCACCTCGCCGTCGAGCCCGAACTGCCCCACCTCCAGGCACGCCGACGGCACCTGCCCCTGCTGCGCCGACGACGGGCTCGACGGCGGGCGCCGGCGCTTGATCGTCTTCAGGAGCTCCCTCTGGCCACGCTGGAACCCCTCGTTCGCGAACTCCCACCTGTCCGGGTCAACCTTCCTGAACCCCTGCAATGCAATGCAAAGAACGAACGAGTTCAGCGTCACATGCCGGCGATCGACCGCCATTGACGGCTCAAGCATTGAACACCGAATTGAAACCCAAGAACAGAGAGTGGACAGGACTTACGTAGGTGTTGAGCTGGCGGACGAAGCTGGAGAAGTTGCTGTGCTTCAAGTAGCGCGGGAGGATCACCGTGGCGAAGGCGTTGGCGTCCCAGACGATGAAGCTGTTGCCGGCGAACCCCCAGGAGACGACGGTGTCGGTGTTGGGGTCATCCACGACGTCGTAGGTCTTGGTCAGGAACGGAGTGGGGCCACCTCGCCGAGTCCTTCCATCGGCCGGGGCAGCTCCGGCAAGGTGACGGCCCACTAGGACGCCGCTGCCGCCGTCGGCGCGTCCCCCGCATACGCGCCGGTGAAGTCGAAGTCGAATTCCTCCTCCTTCACAATGCCGTGGAAGGGATCCATGGCCACACCAACAACCGAACAAACAAACAAACGGTAAGCGGGAGAAAGAACAACGAGGACAACTCAATTGTATTGATCAGAGGCTTACGCCTTTATACAAGTACATCACGGTCAGATAACTAATGAAGCTGGCTACATTCAAGAAGAGCCTTAGGACGTGTGAACGTGCACTGAAACTTCTCGCTAACACCCCCCACAGTGTGAGCGTCGTTGCTGGCGACACACAGACTGTCTCTAAACTCCTTGAAGCTTGTCGTCGGTAGTCCTTTGGTCATGACGTCGGCGAGCTGCTGTGTCGTGGGTACTTGAAGAACTTGGCATTGTCCAACAGCGACTTTCTCTCGTACAAAGTGCACATCGAGCTCAATGTGTTTTGTGCGTTTGTGGTGCACTGGATTAGAGCTCATGTAGTAAGCAGAGACATTGTCGCAGAAGACGATCGTGACCTTGGACAATGGACAGTCAAGCTCGCTCAAGAGCTGCCGGAGCCAGGTGCACTCAGCCACAGCGTTGGCAACGCCGCGGTATTCAGCTTCTGTGCTTGAACGGGAGACCGTGGTCTGTCGTTTCGATGACCACGAAAGGAGAGAGTCCCCATGAACACACATAAGCCTGAAGTTGAGCGCCGGGTGTCCGGGCATCCAGCCCAGTCTGCATTGGAATAGGCGACGAGGTCTGAGTTGTTGGAGCGCCGGAGATGAAGGCCGAGCGCTAAGGTGCATAGCGGAGAATTCGCTTGACGAGGCCTTGATGCGCCGTTGTGGGTGCGTGCATGTGAAGACATGCTTGCTGGACGGCGTACTACAAGTCGGGGCGAGTCATCGTCAGGTATTGAAGAGCGCCGACGAGGCTCCGATAGTCCGAGGCGTCTGAGGTGGACAGAGGAGAGCCAACATCACTTGATAGCTTCTCGGCGGTGTCGACGGGTGTGTCGCAGGGGCGGCAGTCGGTCATGCCGACGCGTTCCAGCAAGTCGAGGGCGTACTGCTGTTGTTGGAGGAAGAATCCGTCGTCGTTGCACTGAACTTGAATGCCAAGGAAGTAGTGGACTGGTCCCATGTCTTTGAGCGTGAACTCGGCGTTGATGGTGTTGACGACCCAACGCAGGAGGTCGCTGGAGGAGGCTGTCAGCAGGGTGTCGTCCACGTAGAGTAGTAGGTACACGGACTCCTTGCCCTGCCGCAGAACGAAGAGGGAGCTGTCAGAGCGGGTGGGCTAAAATCCCATCGAGCCGAGGAAAGTCGCCAGGCACAGGTACCATGCCCTGGGCGCCTGCTTCAAGCCGTAGAGGCTCTTGGAGAGGCAGCACACCAGGTTCGGGTTGTCGGTGAAGCCTGCAGGTTGTCGAGCGTAGACCTGATCGTTGAGCACGTCGTGAAGGAAGGCGTTGTTGACGTCGAGTTGGTGGATCGGCCAGTGGCGCTGAACGACGAGAGTGAGCACCATGCGCACTGTTGCCGGTTTGACGGCCGGGCAGTATGTCTCGCCATAGTCGACACCCGCTCGCTGTGTGAAGCCACGGACGACCCAACAGGCCTTGTACCGATCGAAGCTCCCATCTTCCTTGAATTTGTGACGGAAGATCCACTTGTCGCTGACTACCGTGGGTGCCGTGGGGACGAGGAACGAGCTCCCACGTGTCGTTGGCGATCAAGGCATCGAATTCTAACTGCGTTGCCTTGCTCCAGTTGGGATCTTTGAGGGCCTGATTCACCGTGTGCGGGATGGGCGAGATGGCCGCCGTGGTTGCTGTCTTGGCATAGCGGGGGTTGGGCTTGAACGTCCCCACCCATGCCCTGGTCACCATGGGGTGGGGCGTTGGAGCGGCGACCAAGGCTGGTGATGAAGTAGAAGCCGCGGTCAATGACGGGGTCCTGTGCGCCGAGGTTGTCGATGATGAGGATGGACCTGGCGACGGTGATCGTGGCGAGGCGGGCGGAGAGCCGGTGCCACCTTGGTCGTGCGGCGCAGGGGGCGCACTCGGTGGTGCCTCATCGGTTGTGCTGAGATCTGGACGCCATGGATCATAGGCGCAGGTTGTTGGAGAGGTGGTCGATGGCCCTGATCGAAAGGGGAAGATAGCTTCGTCGAAGTAGACGTGTCACGATGTGATCACTTTCCACGTCATCAAGTTGTAGCATCGGTAGCCACGATGATCCTACGAGTATCCAATAAACACACAAGCCGTAGACCGTGGTGAAAGTTTGTTAGAGCTGGTGGATTCGGTGTTTGGGTAACACAGGCAACCAAATACCCGCAGGGACATGTAGTCTGGATCAGTGTGGTAGAGTAGGGAAAAAGGCGTAGACAGCGATCGGGGTTTGCAGGGTTTGCGATTCAGAAGGTATGTCGAGGTGTGCAGAGCTTCGACCCAGAAAATCGGTGGAAGAGCGGCATGAAGAAGCAGTGCACGTACGCCCTCGTTCAAGGTGCGCAAGGCGCGTTCGGCTTTGTCGTTCTGTTGAGAAGTGTAGGGGCACGAGAGTCTGAGCAGGATGCCATGCTCAGAGTAAAACTATCGAAGGACAGAGTTATCAAACTCGCGTCCATTGTCTGTTTGAAATGCGCGTACTGGACTGGCGAACTGCATGCGAGCATAAGCATGAAAAGACATGATATGTTTGGCAACATCAGATTTGTGACGCAGTGGGAAGGTCTAGACAAAGTGCGTAAAATCATCTAAGAGCACAAGATAGTACTGAAATCCGGTAAAAGCTTGAGACAGGTGATGTCCAAACGTCACAATGGATCAATTCAAATGGAACAGTAGTTTTGTGTTGAGATGAATGAAACAGGAGACGTACATGTTTGCCTATACGGCAAGCATGACAAGTATGTGATGGCTCCTTATTACAATTGAATTCAAAAGACTGAAGAAGACGACGGAAGGATTCATTCCCGGGGTGTCGAAGCCGTTGGTGCCACAGGTCTGCAGAGATGGTGGTGAGGCAGTGGGTGGATGCAGTGGCCATCTGAAAGGTCCTTGTTTGGTTTTGGTAATTGAGTGACAACTTAGGTGGACTAATTGTGTTTATGTGAGATACACAGGTGATTAGTCCACAGGTACATGTGTGTGAGCAACATATGCCATGGAGGTGAAAATTGCTTGGAGATGTTGCAAAGCTCACACATGTGATGATGAAGGAGCTTAAATGCACATGAGACATGACATTGAGTCATGTGATCAAGGTGGAGAAGATCAAGACAAGACTTGGCTTGATGGACCGGTTGCAAGCGTGAAGGGCAAGTCGAAGGCTTTGGAGTGATGGACCGCGTGGCGGTGAAGCTTGAGCAAAACTTGGCGCCGATGGACGATGGCAACGGTGAAGAGCAAGTAAAGTCAAGATCGATGAACCAATATGATCATGTGATGATATGAAGTGGATCATATCATTGTTGATCGTGTTGGTGCATGTGTTGCATCAACATTGAAGGAGATGGAATGGAATGCGCAAGGCAAAGGTATAACCTAGGGCATTTCATTTCACCGGTCATAGGTGTGTAGAGAAGTTTATGACCGGGTTTAGGATAGATGGCCGTACTATCAAGAGGGGCAAACTTGTTTGCATATCGGTCATCTAGTGCCACTCGAGTGATCTAACTTTGCATTGTCGCTAGGATCGAGTGGCGTGGCAAGTTGAGTGGCTAATATCCTTTGGGAAATGATTGTGAAATTGCTAACACACATACACATGTTGGTGTACACTTGGTGGTGTTGGCACATTTACAAAGGAGATGGTGTTTGCAGGGGTGAGATGGGTTTGGGTCCCTCTCTCCCTCCCGCCGAGCTTGTGAGGCGGGATTCGGCGTTTTCGGGAAAATGGAATGCCTATTTTCTATTGCGCCGGATGCAAATTCTTGTGGTTAGCACACTTGAGCAAGGGTGAAGAGAATGGAGAAGATGCTGGCATCGGTCAACTGACCGGACGCTGGATCTGAATGCACCGGACGCTGGCAGGCTGCGTCCGGTCGCGCTGACGTACGGTGACGCAGTAGCTGGAGAGTGACCGGACGCTGGCTGCGTCCGATCGTGTTCGACCGGACGCGTCCGGTCATGCTCGGGAGCTTACTGGAAACGACCAGACGCTGGGGGTTCAGCGTCCGGTCAGTTGTGTGCTGCTGCGTCCGGTCAGGTCAAGTGACCGTTGGAACCGGGACACGTGGTCGTCTGTGGGCGACCGGACGCTGAGGTCCAGCGTCCGGTCAACACGACAGGAGCGTCCGGTCGGCCCGACCGTTGCCCAGTGAAGGGGTAACGGCTAGTTTAGCCCTTGGGGCTATAAATAGAAGTGGTCCTCGGCCATGGCTGGTGTGGAGCACCTCAAGGGACTTAGTGTCCATGCTTGTGAGTGCTTGAGAGCCCTCCATCACACATATACTTGATAGTGATCATTCGATTGTGTGAGTGAGCGATTCTAGTGCGATTGCATCGTGAGGTTGCATCGAGTGGCACTAGGTGATCGAGTTGCAAGCCGGTGGTGCTTGTTACTCTTGGAGGTTGCCACCTCCTAGACGGCTTGGTGGTGGTCTCCGTCGAAGCGCGCAAGAAGCTTGTGCGGTGCTCCGGAGAAGTGCTTGTGAGGGGCATTGTGCTCGCCCCGCGGGAGCCGCGAAGAGCAACTCTAGTAAAGCGTGTCATTGAGCTACCCTCACTCAAGGGGTAGGTTCTTGCGGCGCCCGACGTGCGGGCTTAGCGGGTGATGCTAATTAGCTGCCGAACCACCAAGTGAGCGGTCGACACAACGGGGACTAGCGTGTTGGCAAACACGTGAACCTCGGGAGAAAAATCATCGTGTCAACCTTGTTCTTCCCGTTGGTTTGCATCCCTATTACACAAGCTTGCAATTACTTTTATACATATTAAGCTTGTGTAGTTGCTCTTGTAATTAGATAGCTTGTGTAGCTTGCTAATTACCTTCTTGCTTGTGTAGCATAGAAGTAGCTCCCTTGCGTGGCTAATTTGGTTTTAGTAACCTTGTTAGTCACATTGCTTAGTTTGTGTAGCTAAGTATTTACACTCTCTAATTAGGCATTGGTTGCCTTGTTATTGAGCATTGCTAGTGAGCTTAGTTAGCTTTGTGCTTTTGCTTACTAGCATGTGTAGGAGCTCCCTTGTTGCTTAAAGTACTAGTGGCATAGGTTTGTGTGACCTTGCTCCTAGAATTGTTTAGGAGAGCTCTAGCTAGCCCAGCACCTTTGTTGCATAATTGTTATCTTTGCAAGGTGCTAGTGAACATATATAGTGGGGTATAGTCTTGGCTAGACCGATAGTTTTAATTCCGCATTTATATCGGTTAGCCGACGCGATTGAATTATTAGAAAAGACTATTCACCCCCCCTCTAGTCGCCATCTCGACCCTTCACCGTCGGGTGCAGTGGATAGAGATCGCCCTTGCTATCACTGTGGAGAATCACCTCCCGGGTTTGCCGATCCTTAATAGAGAAACCACAATCGTCAAATTCAACTGTGATAGGATTGTCACATGTAAGAGCGCGAACTGAAACAAGGTTTTTGATTAACGAGGGAGAGCCAAGAACATTGTTCAGGGAGAGAGGATTGGAGGTGGTGGGTATAGAGGAAGAACCAGTGTGTGTAATGGGGAGAGAGGTGCCATTACCGACAATGATTCTGGTGGAGGAAGAGTTTGGAGATAGAGAAGAGATGTTACCGGAGCCTCGGGACATGTGCAAAGCGGCGTCGGTGTCGAAGAACCAGTCGCCGGTGGACTGAGGCTGGTGCAGGGAGATGTTGTTGAGTGTGGCGAGCAGCTGTGGATCTAGCTGGGAGGAAGCGCCGGCGACGTGAGCCTAGGGTGCCGGGGCTGAGGGTCGCGCGCCGAGAACGCCGACCGTCGTAGCGCGTGGTGGCACCTGGAATGGCCACGCCTGAACCATGCCCGTCCACGGGTTCATTGTCGGCCAAAAGCCAGGCAGTGGCGTCCGGTTTGATGGCGCGCCTTTCTTCTTCTTTTTGTTGGTGGAGGAGGAAGGCGTGGAAGGGAGATCGTTGTTGTAGGGTGCTGAGGGAGGGGACGTCATGGCCGGCAGTTTGCCGGTAGCGCCCTGAGACGTGGGCGCGCCGGGTACGGTGTGGGCGACGAGGGCAGCCGCGGCTTGAAGATGTGCAGCCGATGGCGCCGCGGATGGAGTAGCAGACAAGGATGATCCGGTGTTCGTGGCCTTGGCGACCATTGCCGCCTCAGCCTGCATCTTGTCGGACTCGGCGATGCGGTGTTCTTCGAGCTGCAGCATGGATCGTGTCTTGAGGAACGATGGCAGACGACAGCGAAGGGTGATGTGTGGAATCGCATGATGGAGACGAGGGTTGAGGCCGCGGACAATGTTGTAGATGAGGTCTTTGTCGTTCATCGGAGCACCGAGGCCGGCGAGGCGGTCTGCCATGACCTTCATGCGGGAGCAGTAGTCGAGGACGGGGTGGTCGCCTTGGTAGAAGTTGCGGAACTCGGCGCCGAGGTAGACGGCGCGGGTGTCCTTGTTGTCGCGGAAGAGGTTGCGGACGCCGCGCCAGATGGAGTAGGCGGTGTCGGTGTCCTCCGAGACCATGGAGAGGAGCTCGGGGGAGATACGGTTGTAGAACCAGGAAACGACCCTTAGCCGCAGTGCCGTCGACGTGATCACGGAGCCCGTACTGACCGAAGATGGCGGAGAAGGAGCGAGCCCAGGCGACGTAGTTCGCGTCATTGAAATCGAGGACGATCGGCACGCGGTTCAGGATGTTGATGCCGTGGACGACCGACGGGGCAGCGGGCTCGGTCTGGACGCGGAGCGTGCGTGGGAGCAGCGACTCGGCGTCGGAGTTGTCGGCGGAGCCCGGCGAGGAAGTGGAAGAAGAGCTCATCGCGGCGGCGAGAGGAAAGCAGAGAGTTAGGCAGCCGAAATTGTGGATCGTGAACCGTCTGATACCATGTAAGCGGGAGAAAGAACGTGAGGACAACTCAATTATATTAATAAGAGGCTTACGCCTTTATACAAGTACAGAGCCTTAGGACGTGTGAACGTGCACCGAAACTTCTCGCTAACACAAACAAACAAACGCGATGCAGCAATGGCAGAAGAACAGAGGAGGTCCGCTTGACGGAGCAGAGGAGCGAAGGAAAGTCGAAACGAATCAAACAATCCAAACGAACGAATCAAGAGCAGGTCCAAAAGATGGCGATCTCTGGCTGAAAAAACGGCTCGGCTGAACTAGCTCGATCTGAAAATGGCCTTCCTGAATGTCAAAAGAGCACGAGAATTCAAGAAGCACCAAAGGTTGGTTGAAAACGGAAAAAAGTTGTGAGTAGACTGCAAATGCTACCAAAAACTTAGCTATCGACGTTAGCCGCCGACCCGATTAGAGAATCTCTGAACTGAAGCCTCTGCGAATCGAAAGGGAAAGAAATTAGTGAAACTGCAGCGGAAAGACGCAGAGCTGGGCAGAGAAGGGGAGGACCAGAGGAAGAAGAAAGCGAGTGAGAGCAACACTGCATGAACGTACAGAGGGTGAAGGACGACCAGAGACCGGAAAGTAGGAAGTACACGCGGCCGTCGGGCGAGTAGCTTTCCCTTTGTACTTGAGCCCTCGAGGCGTGGCGACACTGCGTCGCCGGGGACCTTACCAGTAGGCAAGTACACGCGGGCCGCCACGACGACTTATACGGCCGGGCGCGAGGCCCCCGCGTACCCCGGGCGGCGTCCGGCGTCGGCGCCGAACATTCCAGACGGTTCTGGAAGAGCTGGCCGCGAGGCCTTCTGTGGGGGACGTTGTTTAATCCGGAGCGGGTGGTGATGTGGCGACGAACTTTCGCGAAGGCGCGGGCGAGAGTTCTGGAAACGTCCGCCCATCCTCCACCCGTTCAAAAAAAAATCAGTTTAAACAGTGAAAATCAGTATAAACGATACAAACACCTCTCGCCGGAGAGTGGAAACGGGGACGCTGGTTGGCTGCGCCGTCGCGGGAGCATGCGCGCAGATTGGACCTGGATGTGGACGAGAGGTGTGGGATGTGACGTGACACCGCAGACGTAGAGCAAGCGGGGTCTTGTCTGCGGGACATGGCAGACGGAAATGGTACCGCTCGTAATGGATCATCACGGCTTACCTCATATTTAATTTGTATAACTTATTTTAACTGGAATGATGTTTTTCTCTCACAACAATTCAACTAAAATAATATTTTTTAGTTAATTTCAACCAAATTTCAGACCGACGAGCGAAACCCAGCCTGCGGGCCGTGCGACCTGCATAGTGCCTAGATAGTCAACGGGCCAGTTTTGTAGAGTGCTTGTATATTGGCCAAAGTTTGAATCAAAATATCTGTAGTGCTCCAGCATTCGTTTCTGCTGAAAGCCTGAAACTTGGATTTAGATATCTGTATTAGCATTCGTTTTTTATATTGATACAGATACGTTAGGTGTCTGGTTTAGGTATCTCTATCTGATGTACACCGTTGTTGTATGCATAAATAAATGCATGGTTCTAATTCGTATGATCATAGGTCGTGAGTCCAAAGTCAAATACTCCCTATGTTCTAAATTATTTGTTGTTTTTTTTTGTTTTCGTGTCGTAAGTTTGTCTCGATTTATAAAAAATACATGCAACATTTGTATCTCTAAATAAATTTATTAAAAAATTAGATTCAAAAATCTTTCCAATGATACCATTTATGTACCATAAATATTAATATTTTTTAATATATATTTTGTCAAAGTTGTTTTTTGGGAAGCGAAAGCGACAAATATTTTGGGACGGATGGAGTACATATCAAAAGAACACGAGCCACTATGATAAGTAAAAAAGACAAATGGAAGAATCATTTGACTCTTTAGTATTTGCATAGAGTAGCTGATAAGTTTGTTGCTTAAAAATAGTGTTAACCAAATATAAGAGCAAGACATAGCTTTTGCAAATTGTGGTGGTGTACCACCAACTACTTCGATAAAAAAAACATTGGTCAAGTCATATATCTTCTTTGTGAGGAAGAAAGAGCTCTATTAATCACTCAGAGGAAGTATTACATTCCCTAGTAAGTATAAGCTCTACACATAAAACGGCAGATTGCAAAATGTCATGTTCTATTCGCCAATTGCGCGAGTTCATGGGCGGCGCTATTCTATTCTCTTCGTATGGCAATTGTCCATTCCTGCACAAGGCCACTTGCTTCCACCGCCTCTTTCACTATGAATCGTGGATGAGATCTCAACCCACTATTTTCCTTCAAAAGTTTGATAATTGAGGAGCAATCTGATTCAAGGATGCATTTATGCCTACACCATTCAGTCATATATTCGACCCTGAGACACTAGAGTGAAACATAAAACCGGTCTCATTAGGGGTTTTATGTACATTATTAAATAAGTTGACATGATATAGTGTAAATAGGGAGAGATGATGAAAAATCTTATGGGTATGAAACTTGTTAACACTGTTTGTAACACATGTCAGTCTTGTGAACAGGGAATGAAAACCTTGGTGGGTCCCGTCTAAGATGACAATGTAATTGTGTCGTACTAGGGTTGAACCGTATGTTAACAGGATAATTTGCAGGGACCATTTCACTAGTTAGGACAAGGATGTCCTAAAAATTACTGTCGGCCTGTTTGGGTTCCTTGAATGGCATCAGCCTTTCCATTTTTTAGCTATGAATCTTACTTAGGTGTGTTGTGCTTCACTGGAATTTCTTAGAATTGTCATTCCTAGTTCTAAGCATACTATGATTTAGATTCAATTCAATTCTAGAGATCCAAACGGGCTGTGAGAGTAAAACATGTCCTTCCCAAAATAGAATCACATTCTGCCTTGCCGAAATGTCACCTTTTTAATTCTGTTTTCTAGCCTTACATACAATGTATGCGCAAAAACAAATTAAACTTGGACGGAATTCCCTTGTGCCAACCCTGAGGCTCTCGCCTGCAGGAGATCATCGATGAGGCGGTTTATGTCACGCCAGGACAACCCATCCTCACTGACAGCGGCGCGCGCGCGCTCCGCTAGTTCCTCGGCCCTGGCCTTCAACCTGTCGCGCTGCTCTCCGCCTTCCATGAAGCCGGCCACGGCCCGCGCGATCGCCTCCGCCGGCACGGTCTCCGCATCCTCGGGCCTCTCGCTGCGCCTGCCGCCGTCCCACACGCGCGCGCCGAACGCGGCCACCTCGGTGACCAGCCGCTCGTTGATGAACTGCTCGAACACCAGCGGCCACGTTAACACTGGCACGCCGGCGGACGCGGCTTCGAGGACTGAGTTCCAACCGCAGTGCGTCACGAACGCGCCCACCGACGGGTGGGCCAGCACGGCCAGCTGCGGGGCCCATCCGCGGACGACCAAGCCACGGTTGGCGACGCGCTGCTCCCAGCCCTCCGGTGCCCACTGGTCACTGGAGTCATGGGAGCGGACAACCCACAGGAATGGCTGGTCCAACGCCTCGAGCCCCAGGGCGAGCTCTCTGGTCTGAGTCACTGAGAAGTCGGCCCAGCTCCCGAAGCAGACGAACACTACCGACCGGATCGGTTTGGTGGACAACCAGCTCAGGCAGTCCACGTTGCCGTCGCCACCGCGGTGCAGGGTGGAGCGCGATGGCTGTCCCAGGGGCCCGACGAAGTAGGCGCGGCGCGCCTCCACGCGTCTGAACTCCTCGCAGTAGGGCTGCTCTAGGTCGACGAAGGTGTTGACGATGACGCCGAAGCCAGCGATCTGGCACGCCCTCACCCGCTCCCACCCCTTGGAGAGGTGGTCGTCCTGGACCAAGAAGTTCGGGAGCTCGGACACCGGGATCGCGATCTCCTTCCCGGGCAAGCCCGGCACGGACAGCACCGTCCCAGCGGCGGCGGAGCTGGTCCGCATGATGTCGGAGCGTATGGTGAACAGGCTGTTCATGGCAAGCAGCGCTAAGATGCCGACAGGGTGGAACGTGAGGCGCGGCACCCCGAGCTCGGCGGCGACCTCGTTGGTCCACCAGAACGGCGCGTCGGCGACGATGGCATCGGGGCGGTGGCCCCGGAGCAGCGACTCGTGGGACGGCTGCACGATCTCCATGGCGCGGTACAGACGCCAGGAGCCGTGCGCGGGGGCGGTGGTGAGGCACTCGACGCCCTCCCCGAGGCCGACGTCCGGAAACGGGTAGCAGAGCACGCGCACGACGTGGCCGGCGGCCACGGCGCGCGCCACGGTGGGCGCGATGAGGGCCGCGTTGGCCGGCGTCACGACCATGGTTGCCTCCACCTCCGCGGGCCTTGCCGCAGCGACGCGGCACGCCAGGTCGGTCTGCGGGATGAGGTGGCCCCGGATGAAGGAGGGTAGGAAGAACACCCTCAGCCTCCTGCCCGCACCCGCCACGGCAGCGGTGTCGACTGCGGCGGCCATGGAGACTGCACTGCAGGACGCTCTGCAGCGCGACACTGGTGGAAAGGCTACGACGAGCGCTGTTTTCTAGATCCCTTTCTTTCGGGTCTCGGCACCCGTCCTCCCTGTCAGCGGACCAGCCTCAACAACGGCTAGAGCCCGCCTATCTTTAGCATACATGCCTTGTAACGTCTGTACCGCACTCGCTGCGTCAAGATCCGCAGAGCGTGCTCCGCACGCCGCATGCGCGCCCGGTCACCGCGGCACCCACGCTCCTGCGCTAAGCCCGCTCGCGCATGAGCTGGAGTGGCCACGGCCACTGATTGTATACTATATATGTACACACACAAGATCAATGCAACTCGCCTAGTTGATCCACATACTCTTTCATGGTATCATCGTCCACGGTCTCTCTCTAGAATCCCTCAGCCACATCTTCTTCTTCCGCTGCTCCGATGGCGCCTGCCTCCAACCAATCCGGCGTCTCCAACTCCTCGTCATCCGATGGGGGCTTCTCCGTCGCGCCTGCTTCGTCCTCCGCCATCCAAGGGATCTCGATCCACCATCACATCCTTGTCATCCTCGACATGGACGAGGGAAATTACGGCCAATGGCGGCACTTCTTCGACTCCACTCTCGGCAAGTTCGGGCTCGAGAGCCACATCTACTCCACCACCCCTGATGATGACCACGATGGCGAGTGGCGCAGGGTGGATCACTGCGTCGTCAACTGGATCCTCGCCACCGTCTCCAAAGGCGTGTTCGACATCGTCCGCCACGATCGCCACGATGCGTTCTCGCTGTGGCACGCCGTCGAGGGGCTGTTCCAGGACAACGAGATGCAGCGCGCCGTCTACCTGGAAACCGAACTGCGTTCCCTACAGCAAGGGGACATGTCCATCAACGCCTACTGCACCAAGCTCAAGCGGATCGCCGACCAACTCCGTGACATCGGCCATCCTGTCTCCGAGCCAAGCCAGGTGCTCAATCTTCTCCACGGCCTCAATCCCCGGTACCGCTACGTCAAGCCGGTGATCACGTCGAAGTACCCGCCGCACACCTTCCAGACCGTGCGCTCCTTCCTCATCCTCGAGGAGCTCAACGCGGAACACGACGCCAACACGGAGTCTAGCCAGGCACTTGCTGCGACTCATGGCGACATCAGCAACGCCTCCTCCAACCCGGCGTCCAGCGGCCACAAGGACGGATCCTCCTACTCCACCAACAACGGCCGCTCCAACAACAGCGGCAATGGCCGTTCCAACAACCGTTAGGACCGGCGGCGTGGGCGTGGGCGTGGGCGTGGCAACGGCGGCACGCAGCGCTCCGGGAACTCCAACAACCCCAACGCACAGTCCGCTCCATGGGCCGCGGGCTACAACCCTTGGCAAGGCATGGTGCAAGCCTGACCCATGCCTTTCCGCGCCCCAGGAGCAGGCGTTCTGGGCCCCCGTCCACCGTTCCTTCCTCAGCAGGCGATGACGGCGACACACATGACCGTGGCTCCACCCGACAGCGCATTCGACCCCAGCGCCCTCTACGCCGCCCTTCCGAACGTCGGCGTCCCACACCACCCACCGAACACGTCGGAGTGGTACTTCGACACCGGCGCGTCCTCCCACATGTCGTCATCCCCTAGTAATTTTCCTTCCTCCTCTCTTCGACCATCATCTTCATCCATCACAGTAGGTAATGGTGCGCGGTTTCCTGTCAAACACCAAGCGCACTCCATCATTCCTACTGCCACCTCTCCTCTACACTTAAATGATGTTCTTGTTTCCCCTCATCTCATCAAAAATTTGATCAGTGTGCTCCGCTTAACTCGTGATAACAATGTTTCAATCGAGTTTGACCCCTCTGGTTTTTCTATCAAGGCTCTTCCTTCCAGGGCGGAGATGCTCCGATGTGAGAGCGGTGGCGACCTCTATCCCCTCCGTCTTCCCCAACATCAAGCATTCACCGCATCATCAACAACTCCCTTGTGGCATCAACGGCTGGGACACCCTGGACACCCCATCACCGATTAGATTTTGAGTTCTTTTCCATTTCATTGTAATAAGTCTGATGCTCACTCTTGTTCTGCATGCCGGCTTGGGAAACATGTTCGTCTTCCCTTTGCTGAATCTACATCACAAAGCTTTTTCCCTTTTCAATTAATCCATTCCGACATTTGGACATCTCCTGTTTTGAGTCATTCTGGATATAAATACTATGTCATTTTCTTAGATGATTACAAACACTACTTGTGGACAGTTCCACTCCGAAACAAGTCTGACATTCTTCCTACTATCCGTGCTTTCATTTCATACGTACACACTCAATTCCGTTTACCTATTGTTGCATTTCAAACAGACAATGGTCGTGAATATGACTCCACGGCCTCGCATCTCCTTTTCTCCTCCCTTGGCATTCACCTACGCCTCTCATGTCCATATACTTCACAGCAAAATGGGAAGGCCGAACGCATTTTACGCACTGTGAATGATTGTATACGAACTCTACTAATCCATAGTGCAGCACCACTTGCCTTCTGGGCCAAGGCGTTGGCCACGGCGACGCACCTGATCAATCGATGTCCATGCCGAGCTACTGGCACCATGACGCCGTACAACCTGCTCTTCGGTGTGTCGCCCTCCTACGATGAACTCCGGGTCTTTGGCTGCCTCTGCTTCCCCAACATGATCGCCACATCACCGCACAAGCTCGCCGCGCGTTCCACAAAGTGCGTCTTCATCGGGTATCCTGCAGACCACAGAGGCTATCGCTGCTTCGAGCTCGCCACCGACCGGGTGATCACTTCGCGCCACGTGATCTTCGACGAGTCTGTCTACCTATTCCGCGAAGCGCCTACGCCATCAACTGCTGTGTCATCAGCAGTCGAGAACGACCAGATGATTGCGCACCACGGCAACGACACGACACGGCAACTGAGTCCACCGCCTTCGCCGACACATCTACCTCAGCACCCACGGCATGCCCGGACTGTGCGCCATGTGCAGGCACCCACGGTGACCACCGCACAGACGACTCCCGGCACGATGTCGCCCATCGCAGTACAGGGCACGCCGTCACCCACCGTGGCGCGTTCTACGTCGACTACGTCCCCAAGCTCGACGTCGTCCACTGCTATGCTGTCCACGCGAACGACGTCGCCTAGCTTGACGCCGTCCACGACGACTGCAGTGCCCGTCATCACCACTGCAGCGCCGACAGCTCCTGGTCACCACATGGTCACTCGAGCTCGGGCTGGCATTCACAAACCAAACCCGAAGTACGCCATGGCGGCTACATCGACGATCTCAGCGATGCCCAAGAGCATACGCAGCGCAATCAAGGATCCCAATTGGTATGCTGCGATGAAACAAGAATTTCATGCATTACAGGCGAACAGGACCTGGAAGCTTGTTCCTCGTCCACCCGACGCCCGGATCATCACCGGAAAATGGGTTTTCAGGCACAAGTTGAATCCTGACGGCACCCTCGAGCGCTACAAAGCTCGATGGGTTGTCCGTGGGTTCAATCAACGCCCTGGAATCGACTTCGGCGAGACATTTTCGCCGGTGATCAAGCCGGCCACGATCAGAATCGTCCTCACGCTCATCGCCACCTTCAACTGGCCAGCTCACCAGCTTGATGTGTCAAATGCCTTTCTTCACGACAATCTGCAGGAACAGGTGTACAGCCAACAACCCACCGGCTTCGTTGATCCGCAGCGCCGGACGACGTGTGTCTTCTGTCGCGCTCCCTCTACGGCCTCCGACAAGCACCACGGGCGTGGTTCGAGCGTTTCGTCAGTCATGTGACAACACTGGGCTTCGTTCAGTCCAAGGTGGACACGTCGCTCTTCGTGTACCACCGCCATGGCGCCACGGCTTACCTCCTACTGTACGTGGATGACATGATCCTGTCTGCGTCCTCCACGAGTCTCCTCCAGCACATCATCAAGCGACTCCGTGACGCCTTCGCCGTGAAGGACATGGGGCCGGTGCGCCACTTCCTCGGCATCAGCATGTGCCGCACTCGCCGCATGCGCGCCCGGTCACCGCGGCGCCCACGCTCCTGCGCTAAGCCCGCTCGCGCATGTGCTGGAGTGGCCACGACCACTGATTGTATACTATATATGTACACACACAAGATCAATGCAACTCAGTTGATGCACGTACTCTTTCACTCCCGTCCCTGGTGCATGCGGAGCTTCCTGACTCCTGTGTGCAAGAGCGTGCCGTTGTGAGAATAGCTGTTGGAAGCCATCCACACATCAGCAGACATGCAAGCCGCACCAAGAATAGCTGGTGTTGGGGCAGGGGATCCGATCCGCGCATCCATGGTAAAGGTGAATGGTTTCGTGATCCATGTGGGACGCCAGCGACATGCACTGAGAAACTTGAGACCATATGTACACGTCCGCCGATCCGATGCAACGCCGCCGCCAATGAATTCGTTTGTGGAGCCCAGAGGTTCCTTAACTTGCAAACAATGGTGGTTTGGGGTGGATAACAAATTAGCGCCTCAATCGCATAGTCAGGATGCAGACATGGTTTTCAATCCAAACAGATGAAGTATTCAAACCTACCAGTACTCTGCACATGGGCGGATTGGAGGTATGGTTGCGAACAGCAGGGCAGCAATGCGATCATCCATCCACACATGGCGACAGGGCACATGAAAACCAAATGAAGGGCTAGAGAGTATGCAAGACAGGTAGAGAGCATGGATTTTTAAGTTCAGGGGGACCAGCAACAGCAGCACAGCAATTCTTGTTGCTCCGTCGTGGCACTGGTGGGCCTACTCCTCCTTTCCGGCCTTCGCCCCGAACACCACCTCGGCTCCGTGCCGGAGCACCTCGGCGTCGCGGCAGATCCTGGCCATCGCCTCCGCGGGCCGCGTCACCACCATGTCCCTCGCCTCGCCGCCCTCGGCCGCAGGCAGGACGAGCACCAGCCCCTCGCCGGCGGCCCCGCCCACGCGGCACGACACGCGCGCCAGGGCACCCCGGTCTCGAACTCAGCGCCGTACATGAGCACGTGGTCCAGCGCCGCGCACGTCAGCTCCAGCCCGTACATCTGGAACGGCGTGGCCGCACCGCCCTCCTGCGGTTGCTGCTGCCGCGCGTGGAGCCATTCCAGGGCGCGCCACAGCTCGTCTTCCGGCACGCCGGCGACGTGGCGGTCCAGCGCCGCGGCCACGGCGGGCAGCCCGGACGCGAGGTCGGCGCGCGCGCGTGAAGTGGACGGTGCTGCCGTAGTAGCCCAATGGCAGCGGTGCGTACATCCGCTTGCGGAAGTCCAGCGCCAGCGTGAGCTCCCGCTCCCTGTCGGCGGCGCCGGTGATCCGGAGCCAGAAGAACGCGGCGAACGCCGCGAACGGGGTGGTGCCAGGCTCTAGGGAGGAGAGCAGCGCGCACACCGCGGAGGCGGGGAAGTGGAACATGGCGGAGGACATGGCGGTGGCATCGGTGCTGGCGGGGGAGGCGGCGCTGGCCTTCTCGGCGAGCAGAGGCGGGGAGGGGGCGGCGAGGTCGGGGACACCGCCAACGCCGGCGCGTGGAGGAAGGGCGGGTACGGGCTGGTGGTCCGGCGTTGCGCAGCAGCCCAGGCGTGGAAGAAGAGCGCGGCGGCGGTGGGGTCGTTGTGGATGTGGGTGCAGCTCAGCCCCAGCGCGTAAGACTTGTCGGCGAACTCCGTCAGCTGTGTCCATACACATGGTCACCAACGAGATTTTTTTTATTAACACTTTTTGAAACTAATTTTAAATTTAACATTGTTTTAATTTTTTTTTTCCAAAACTAACACTTTTGACCGCGCCTATTTACTTGGCTCGGCGAAACACCTGTGCTGCGCCATGCATGGTGGCGCGACGAGGGGATGACGTGGCAACGAACCGGGCGCTGACCGGTGACGTGGCAGGTTCTACCGCGTCACCGATCTTGGCGCGGCACTGACGCGCCAAGGCCGACGGCGCGACAGGACCTGGACGCAGACAGAAGCTGACCAGCCTCAATTGCAATTTAACAGGAGCTAAACAACTACAAGTGCCGCAACGCATTCAAACGAATATGAAGCAAATAAATGAAGTCCGTGCGCAAGTTGACAAGTTGTCACATAACATTTTCATTGGTTTAACATAAGTTCGACAATATTCGTCAGACATAGGTTCGGACGACAGTATTCTTCTGACATAAGTTCGATAATATTCGGCTAAGCATATAACCAACTAAGTCTGTAAGTTTCGGACGACAATATTCGTTCGACATAACCAACTAAGTCCCAGGAGTGTAAGGATCCCTCGGACGCCTCTGTCTCTTTGGATTTATAGGTAATATGTTGTGAGTGTAGCCAACGTCGGTGTGGTCGCGTTACCGGTGCGTACGGCTCGTACCCTACAAGTATATGATATGCACGATTACTTATAATCTTTATGATCGTTAGTTCATGGAGCCTACGTATTTTAAAAAACTACCTTTGTTACTACCTGTGAGGCTCCTTGTGTACCAAGCGGGGCACCACCTAGCTGACACATGTCGATCTCGTCCTGCTGCCAATCGTCCCATTGGTGGTGCTGTATGCGGAAGCCCGGGGGATCATCGTCGTCGTCCTCGTTTGCAGGGTCCTTCCCAGTGCTATGATTGGTGGTGTACGCATTGCGGAAGTGGCATCTGTCACCGGCTGAGAAGAGCCGGCTGGTGTCCTCGATGTGCCACCCGACCGCGCCGGGTAATCGGGTTCCACCTAAAGAGTGTCCATGTAGCTCAACTTTTGAAATAGCTTTCTGCAGCTCCGCTTCACCTTCTGTATGAATAGACATTAAAGTTAGTGCATTTCCCAAACGCATATACACTAAAGAAACATTTTCGAAATGAACAAGTTTATGTTTACCTTCACAAAAGCCTCGAGAACGCCTGGCCCCTGCCCACTAGACTCGTGAAGCCGAAACGCTGCTTCATTGGACAACCTTGACAATTGTGTCGTCTGGGTACAGAAACGTGGTTGGACAGTCTTAGTACACATACTTAATACCAAATGGATAATAAATTGTACCATTCGACTATCTTACCACGTATCTTTAAAGCGGGGCTCTCTGTAGTTGTGTGTCGACCCTAGTGACAATGTCATACACATCTTCGATCACATCTTCCTCATCGTCCTCGTCAATCGCCTCCTAAGTGTACAGAGGCTTGATATGTGTCCTCATAGACCTGTGAAGCCACCGTAGGTACTCATCGAAGGTGTGCTGGTCGTGTGGGGGACCCGCATTGATCGGCTGCCGGTCCCTATTCTGCCACAACTAGATGTACGCGTTGTGTGTCACGCGCCAATCCTTGGTCTTGTACCTCTTCCTGCGGTCATACCTGCAATAAAATAATTGTTAGTTGTACCATACACACCTCTAAATTATAGCTTTATTATTAATTGATAACACACCCGTGTAATTCTTGGTTGGTGGAGTAAAGCGGTGGTGGGTAGCCTGTCATTCTTCTAAACTGCCTGCAAACCCTGATGGGTAAGTGAATCTCGACCACGTGGAAGAAAATAAGAGGGACATTGCAGCGATACTCATCTGACTCATCCCTAGTGACAAGACTCAGATAGTACTGGAGCTCTAGAGCATCCCAAGGACACCAATGCACTTGAACATTTCATAATTAAGTTAGATTGTGATATAGTGTACATCGAACAAGACATATGTATGATAGTAAAGAGAGTGTAACATGGTGCTGTGTCAGGACGTCGAGATAGTCCGTGTACTCTCTGTACTTGCGCCTCGCATTGCCTCTAACTAACTCTAGTTGCGTCTAGATATACAGAGCTATAGGGAGTGTATCCTGCCCGTTCTAATGCTGCATTGAACACGATAATGAATTAGCCATTAATAATTTCATCATATGTAACTGCCTCGGAGAATATAGTGAACCGAAGTACTTACCGGTAAACCAGTAACAAGGGGCCTCCCAACGTGCCATCGTGCCTAACACCAAACCTAGAGTAGGTAGGAGCAACCCCCAAGGTTCGCATACCTTGAGGTGCGATGGCAGGCAACACATAGTTGTCGATACGTCCATGCCAGGACTGTGCTACCCTAGCTGTACGCCGCTATGTTATCCCACGGCTGACATAGTATGTCAAGAAAGATCCAGCTGATGATGTTGCCCGAGGCGTCTAGAATAGGAAAGCACCAAGAAAGTGCTAGAGCCACACTCTAGCGAACCTATTGATCTAAGTCTCATTAGCCTGTGGGTCCAAGTAATCAAAGCGCTCTGTGATCCACGACGACGAAACACCGAAGCTTTTCCTGAAATTCACCAAAGAAAATGAGACCCGATGGCTGCAAGAAAGCAATGCAAGTATTAAATAGGCTTGAATTGCTCACTTATTTTTCTTGGAAACCTCATCGTCCGGTGGAAGAAAGCTAGTGAACTGAGCCACCATCTCCCTCTAGTGATCGTTGTCAACTATACCTGTCACTGGAAGTTCCTCCAACCGAAGGCCAAAGATAGCCTTCACGTCCTGCATGGTCAAGGTCATCTCGCCGCAAGGTAGGTGGAACGTGTGGGTCTCAGGCCTCCACCTATTATAAGAATAGAACGACTGTTAAGAATGGGCAGGTGGGCACTGCCAGGGGGGCGGGCGGGCGGGCATGGCGGCGAGCAAGCAGAGGGAGGGTGGCGGCTCATGGGCGATATTTACCTAGGCCTACCGCGCCATTAGGGATGGCGCGGCACTGCCGCGCCAAGAACGGTGGCACGGCAGACCATGCCACGTCACCGGTCAGCGTCCCGATCGTCACCACATCATCCCCTCGCCACATCACCAAACACCTTAGGAGGCTGCTGATTCTGCTTATATACATACACGTTTTTGAGCCTTGCCAACTCTCTAAAAATCCTCTCTTAGGGAGTGTGTGATCCAAATCGCAAAATCTATTTGTGGGTTAAGAGAGAATTTGAAAAAGAGAGCAAGCCACCACTTGAGCACTTGTACATATTGTCTATTTCGTGATTTGCATTTGTTACTCTTGGACTCTTTGGTTCTAGATGGCTAGGCATCGCCGGAGAGCACCCGAGAGATTGTGGTGTGCCTCAGAAAGTTTGTAACGGTCGATTCCGCCGCCTCGGAATCAACTAGTGGAAGGAGAAAAATGAGTTGGAAAAGACTTCGGCTAGAGTGACCTTCATGGTACCCTCTAGGGCTGACCTTCGCTGGGTCGCCCTCAACCTCCTCAATAGAGAGTAGGACTCGAACGAGTTTGAACTTTGGTAAAACAAATATCGTGTCTCAATTCATATTTCATTTGATATTTGTGTCACTCTAGCTCTTGTGCAGGTTCTCTGTGTATCTTGTCATCTCTATTAGATACCTATAGTTTGTTTGGAAGATGGAAATTAAAAGGAGCAAGTTTGAGGCTGTTCCACTGAAACCGTGTATACCGGACACGCCCGGTATTGGTTCATGTGTCAGTCTGTTCTGCAGAACACGTGTGTACCGGACATGTCCGGTATACCTACCGAACACGTCCGATATTAGAGCTCAGTGCTGAATTTATTTGATCCCTGTTCTAACACTTGTGTTGCAGGTTCTAGGCTCCTAGATTTATTTAATATCTTTTACATATTCTGTGGCTAACTTGTGAGGGATGGTATTACTCTTATTTGGAGTTTCCATTTTAGAAACTCCCTTTACTAATCGTTTTCGCATTTAAAGGTGTTAATTTTTAGAAATGCCTATTCACCCCCTCTAGGCGACATCCTAGGTCCTTTCAATTGGTATCAGAGCAAGATTCTCACCTAAAGCTTCACCGCCGTGAGAAAAGGATGTTGATGCCTATCAAGTTGGAGCCGGTGCTTCTCTAAAATGATGGTTCAAACTTTCTACCTTGGCCAATTCATGTACTCAATGCTTTTAGGAATATTAGTCCTCTTGTTGAGCATATTGTGGATGCAAGCATACCTCTTTCTATAGTTGATTGGAGCAACTACAAAAAATTGTTAAAAGAGGAAGAGATATGCGTGCAACTCAATGCTCAAGCTATTAATGTCATTTTGAGTACATTGAGTGTAGAGGTTCAAGATAAGGCAATCTTCAATGGACAACCACCTCCGGAGAGTGCTCATCTCATTTGGACTAGACTTGTTGAATTATATGGAAAATCTAAATGTGATGATGCTATTGAGTGCAATTCAATGGAAAGTATGCCCATTGTGTCTTCATGCAGTGAAGAAGCCTCACAATACCTCAAGAGCGCCGAGCCGAAGCAAGAAGTGCAAGCAACGCATGACATGTTGTCTTCCTGCATATACCAGACATGTTTGGTATACCTACTGGGCGTGTCTGGTATGGCCGTGGCAGCTGGACAGCAGGCAGTATGTGATGATGAGGCTCAAGCCCGATGGCGACCAAGTAATGAGTCAACCTCAGTATCTCATGATACTCATCACTTGTGTCTCGTGGCCAAGAAAAGCAAGAAGAAGAGTAATAAGAAAGATCAAGAAAAGGAGAAAGCACAAGTGGATGATCAAGATAAGAGTGAAGTTGAAGTTGAAGACAACTACAACCTTGATCATCTCAATTGTAAGGACAAGTTCATCATCATGAAGATAGTTGAAAAGAATGATGAGCTTGAAGAAGAGATTGAGAAGCATGAGCAATCACTTCAAAAGCAAGAATTGTTTCTCATCTCCAAGATGGAAAAACTAAAGGCTCTAAGTGAAAGGTATGAAAAATTATCAATTGAGCATGCTTTAGTTACTAACTCCTCTTCTAGTGTCTCAAAACTAGAGAAGGAAAACTTTGAGCTCAAGACAAGGCTAGATGAACTATCAAGCAAGTATAATGTGCTACAAGCAAACTATGTTCATCTAAAGTGCTCTCAAGAGGAAGTAGTAGAATCAAGCATCATGCTTGAGGTGGCTCATGAGGTTGTGATCACATCGGTAAAATTTTCTCAACCTCTCACACATTCACTCACTAGTACACCATCTCAATTGAATATTTCTTGTACTAATGAGTATGCTCCTCAAGCAAGCCAATCTTTGATTGAGCTAAATCTCATAGAAAACATAGAGCTCAAAGAAGAGGTGGACGGATTAAAGAAAGATGTGATTCAGTTGAAGGATAAGGAGAAAGCACAACCTTCTCAAGATAACCGTGATAACATGGTGAAGAAGCTTGAGAAGGGTTCAAACCTTGTTTCCTCCAAAGCCCAACAAAAGAATCACATTTCAAGCAAGGCCAACACAACCAAGAGCAAGAAACATGGAAAAAGGATGTGCTATGGTTGTGGATTATATGGATATGAGTAGGCTATGTGTCCACACAAGAGTTGGGCCGACAAGTGTGAAGCGGCCGAACAAAAGGCCTCAAACAAGTTGGCCAACCAAAAGAAAAGTGATGGACAAAGCGCTTGTCTCATGAGCAAGAAATTGGGGCATCCTACCAAGAAATGCCCAATGTACAAAGAGGCAAGAAAGGAAGCCCAAGTTGCAACAATAAGATGCTATGGATGCAATGAGATGGGCCACAAGGTTGATAGATGTCCATACAAGCAAAATAAGCATAGAGCAAACAAAGACCGCATATGCTATGCTTGTAGAAGAAAAGGGCATTTAAGCTATGAATGCCCAAATGGTAACACTCCTAAGCCAAACACATTTGTTTATAATGATATGTTTAGGAAGACCACAAATGGAGTTAACATTAGCAAGGTGATGTGTTCACCACAAACTAGTGCTAAAGTCATTTGGGTGCCTAAGCACTTGTTGACTAACCCAAAAGGACCCAACAAAAGTTGGGTAACAAAGTGTGCTTAGGTTAATGAAGTAGGTACTTTGTGATGAGATAAAGGCTTCGGGGTGGTTGAGCAAGTAAATTGAAAATATTCACTCAATCTATCAACTAATTCTTATCATAATCTATTATATGGTTGACCCGAAGATAATTCAATGAATATATCATCTATTTCATCCTCACCATTGGTAACAAGTACCTAAACCTTATAGGATAGCCATTTTGTTCGTTTTGTGTTCAATAGTTCACAAATAGGCATATTTGTGAAATATTGAAAGTGGCTAATTAGATTCAATTAAAAAGTATTTTATTTTGCTATATGATACTTTTAATGGCTCTCTAGTAGAGCAATTTATTTGTTGAGATGCAGGGCATAAAATAAATACTATAGCTAAAATAAAGAATCACAAGCAGTGGGTTATTTGTTTCTGTCCTGCACCTATCGGACTTGTTCGGTATTACTATCGGACGTGTTCGGTATGACTGGGGACAGAAAGAAAGTGTTTCTGTTCTGCGTATTCCGGACGTGTCTGATATACCTACCGGACATGTCCGGTATTGCAGGAACCAGAACACTAATTGGATTGTAACTGAGTCTTTGATCCATATATTTTCATATATCCTTAATTTACTCAGAAGCTTGTGATTTACCAAATCTTAATGGATTGTCAGCATCTCTTGAACTCAAATTTAAATATGGCAAATTATTTGGTTGTGGTTCAAAATAGAAAATCGACTCCCAAATTCTTAATAGAATAAAGTGCTAGTTGAAAGTCATTCAAATTATTTAAAGCACTTATTTAGGGGGAGCTCAGTTTCTGTTTTGCACATTGTGGACTAACAAATTTATCTAGCATTCTTTGTAGTCCTTTGGATGAAAAATTGATTTCGTATCTAGCATGATTATTTGGTAATTAAGGTCAACATAAAGATTATCATGCTATGTATCTTCTTAGTGGTATTCTTGTGGGCTCAAGGCAAAGGTATGTATTTACATACATGCATTGTAAGTGCATCTAAGGCCCTTTATATGTTAGAATGTGCATTTGTGTGACATAGGAGAGATGTTTTTTAAAACCCATAACTAGCATGTGTAGGTGGTGTGAATTTGAAAAACTATTTGAATCTTAGTCTTTGTGACCTAGCCTTGTCATGTGATAATTATAGCTCTCCTTGATTGTTTGATTGGCTAATTACACATGACATGGCTTTCTTAAGTCCACACTCTACTATGTCTCACTATATCTCTCTCAAATAAGCAAAATCATGTTTATGCCATATATTTGGAAAAGTGAAAATCTATTAATGGCATTGGATAAGAATATTGATGATTCTCAGCTTGGGTCAAGATTGTATACCTTTTTGGACTGAGTAATGATAGAGAAGGGGATTGGAATCAAGAGAATGAATTTTTGGAACAAAAATAACCAGCCCACAAATACCAGACATGTTCGGTATGCCTACCGGACGTGTCCGGTATGCCTACCAAACGTGTCCGGTATGGGCGGGGTTATAAAATGACCGGTACCCCTTCGGCCCTAGTCCTCTATCTCTCTTTTCTCTTCTCCAAGCCGACACAACCACCGCTGTTCCACTGAATTGGCGATCGAGTGATTCCATCGAGAAAAAGAAGAGAGGGAGATTGGATCGGAGGAGATTTGCATCAAGATCGAAGGCTTTGGAACTTGGTTTTCCAATCGCATCTTTATTCACTCTCTCAAGGTACCCTAATCCCAGACCTCTTCTGATCTAAGTGGTTAGGGCATGATTTTGAAATCCCTTTGGTAGAGATGCTACATTACCTGTCTAGAAGCAATGCCCAAAGTTTGGATTGAATTGGAGATAAGATTGAGCGTGAGCCCCTGATTAGGGTTGCTGTGTACATATACCGGGCATGTCCGGTATGAGCGAGCAGTGCAGGTTCAGCTACAGCCTCAACTCAATACTCATTGATTATTGTCCCTTTATGTATGATTGTTTGTCTAAATTAATTTTGCAAACCTTGACCATGGTTGGGATAGGTGATTGTGAGATTTTGGATAAATAATTGTATATATATATGGATGATGATATAAGAAATATTGTTTGGGCATGTATCTAAGATTCTTTGCAAATCTTTTTGGATATAGGGCAACAACCATGAGTGGAAGACAGGAGCCCAAATCCTAGCATAGGCATGATCTAGCACTAGAGAAATACAAGAAGGCAAGGTAGGACATGCATCCCAGATACAGTCAGTAAGAGCAGGGCAGTAGTAGGGGACTCTCTAGAGCTACTAGGGGTGCTCCATAGTACAAAGAGGGAGATAGGAGTTCTTCCTCTAACATAGATATAAAGGAGTATAGAGTGGAGCCTAGTACCAGAAAGAGGAAGAGCACTAACAGAGGTTCAGATGGGGACAACTCAGATGATGAACAAGAGATTGAGGAGGAGCAACCAGTACCTCTAGCTCAGCACCAGCCAGGCCAGGGTATGCACTATGGATTACTTGAGACACATCCACCTAGTGTATCCTCTTATGTGTCCAGAGTTGACTATCAAGGGAAAGGCATGACCAGAAGAGCCAGAGATGAGAGGAGAATTGATCCAAGGGGCTTGCCTAGGATTTAGTTTAATCATCGATTTTAGACAGTCTTTCATATGGACTTTCTACACTAGTGTGATCCACACCAGGAACCCAGTGATTGCTAGGTCTTAGTGGATTGACTGGCAGTATGTTAGAGATTTGTTGAAGGCCTCCATTGATCATGCTATTGTCATTTGCCAGCATATAGGGGTTTATGAGATTATGGAGTTCTAGCATGACTGGAAGACAGAGGTGGTAGCTCAGTTCTATGCCACCCTGTATGTTGAGGAGGATGAGAGGTGCATGCACTAGATGCTTGAGGGCCAGTGGTACAGTGTGGATTATGATGCTTTCACCGCCCTATTTGTTTTTTTAGAGGAGGATCTTCAGAGAGACAAGATCCATACAGAGTAGGTACTCCCTCTAGAGCAGCTGGCCTACATGTACCCACCAGGGTGTGAGAGAGGAGCCATGGGGAAGGTTTTAGGTCTTCACCCTACTTATAGATACCTGGATAGGATGTTCAGGAAGACCATTGATTGCAAGGGTGGAGACACGAGAAACATTGCAGATTATTCTAGGAACCTGCTCCATAGGATGGCACCTGATGCACGACCTTTCAGTGTCTTTGACTTCATATGGTGCGAGATCAGGAGCATTGGCGAGAGGCCCCTCAAGGGCTGTGGTATTGCTCCCTACATTATGCACATGATTGAGCAGGTCACATGGCATACCTTTGAGTATGACAAGGTACATAAGACCCTGAAGATTGTTGTAGACTTGCCTAAGATTGGGGTACCTCCAGTAGGACTAGGAGGAGGAGCAGCAGCACCAGAGGTAGATGCACCTGCAGGTGGTGCAGTAGTAGGAGGAGCTTCCCCTCTACCACATGCTCCTTCATGTTCTTCTTCACGTTGCCGCAGTCCTCCTTCTCCTATTTGTAAGATGTTCAGTGCTATCTTTGGGATGTGTAAGGACATTCAGGTCAGGCAGCAGATGTAACACCTTTGGTGTTTTAAACCTTAAAAGATGCCATGTCATCATATGCATTGCACATCATTTGTGTGTTAGTGAAAACTTTGATATGCACTCACTAAAACAAGTTTATTTTATGATTATATGTGTTCACTTGTATGGATGAATCAAGTTCAAAACTTTAGCATTGAATTGGAATTTCCGAAAACCCTAATTTCCAGCATTTAATATTACCCTGGAAAACCTAATTCAAAATCTAAGCACATTTTGGGGTTGAGCCTAAAAGGAAAAGTGTAGAGCTTGTCAATGTGTACAAAGTTGGTTTTTAGAGTTTTTAAAGTTGTTATATAAAATTTGAAGTAATTTGAAAGGGGATAAATTCTTAAAGTGTCCCCTTTTGATTTCAAACTTGCATTTTCAAATCTAGATAGAATTTGGGTATGGTTATTAAAGCAAAGTTGTAGAACTTTGAATTTGGAACAACTTTTATCTTTGGAGATTTTTGAGTTACCATGCAAATTTGAGAGTAATTTGGGAATTAAAGCGAGTGGCAATTTGGTAATTAGTTGGAACAGTGGAAGCAGGCAGACTCTCACCGCCGGCCATGCTTCCACCGGCTTCTACTCACGCCCGCAAGTGCCACCTCTGGCTTTGACGTGTCCGCGGTGCCATGGCGTGTCAAGCACACCGTTCACCGCTGCTCTTCGCCCATCGGTTAAGTCTAGAACGTCGTCGTCGCTCTTTCTTCCTTCCTCTATTTTTCCCGACGTCACCGCTCAGCTCCGTCGAGCTCGCACCATCGCCGTAGCACCCTCCTAGTCTCTACAAAGCATACCACAGCTCTGCCTACTCCTTGCGAACCCAGCCGACCGGTCTTAGGCGTCTGTTTTCGCCGAGAAACGCTGCGCGTCGTTGTTCTTCCTCGTGGCTGGCCGCAATGCCGTCGAGCTCGCCTCTCCGTGGCCAGCGCTCTACGGTGCGTCTCTGTCCTTGCTTAACATAGTTCCATCTTCTCCGTGTTATCGTGGTGCTCTATGTCTTGTTTATTGATCTGTTCCTCCACTACAGATGTCGGAACGCCGCCGTCGACGACAGCTTGCGCCGCCGTGTCTGCGGTGATCGACGACAAGCCTTTCTGTTGCTCCTCTGGTTCAGCCATCAGCTCGAGCGTGTTTGGGGTGAGCTGCTGAGTCTTCCCAAGCATTTTGTTTAACCGCTACCGACCTCACTTCGCTAGTGTAATGCAGCCGCACCGCCGTGGCCGCCATGGCCGGCGTCGAGCTCGGACCAAGCTGTAATTGGCTTAGCTAGTACCACTAACCGAACCGCCGTGAGATGGGGAACATGGTAGTGCCTCGGTTGTGGCCGGAGACCTCACCGTCGGCAAGAAATCATCGGTCAGAGGGCTCGCCACCGTGGTCAGCGCGGGCTGACAGTGGGGTCGCCCTGTCAGTGACCGTTGAAGTGAAAATGAAATTTTTTCTATTTTGCAGAATTGATTAAATAGTGCTGTAATTTGTTTATTTTGTGTAGAATTAAATAGGGCTCCAAAAATTATAAAATTTTTTGTGTGACCTCTATGAAATATAAACTATTTAGGAAAAGTATTAAATGTTATTTTTCAGTACATTTTGAATGTGATAAAAATTGCTCAAATTAATTAATAAATAGGTTTCCATAATTTTTCTAGGCTTAAATAATTATCCAAAAATTATGAAAATTGTTTTGCCACTTAGCTATCATATGATGAGTCTTCACAAAAAATTTGAGCTCATTTGGAGAAAGTTGATTTATTTCATAATTATTAATTAGTTATTAATTAATAAAAACAAATAGTAAACCCTAATGATTTAGGTTTTGTTTGAATTTGGGATTGAGTGATGATCTTGGGTCATTAGCATATAATAATCCTTGGCAATTAAAGTAAGTGTTTGAGTTTATGAAAAGATTTATTCAGTTGTTGGATTGCAACTATACCACGAAGGAAAGTTGTATTCGAGTTATTAACTTTTGCATCCATCGTCAAGCATCATGTTTATATCTCGCATCATTTTAAATATGGCATTATTACTACGTGTAGTGAATGAAAGAGAGAATGTGGTAGTCAACCAAGTTGTCGAGGAAGTTAATCCACCTGTTGAGGTCGGGTTTGATATCTATGGAACATCTCCTGGACCGGACTTTTCCGACAATCAAGGCAAGCCCCGGATGCATTTAAACCTACCTTATGTTTTATAAAATTTATATCGCTTTTGCTTTTATATATTGCATTATGTGATTAGGAGTTGAGTGTAAACCTAATTGATGCATTACCAACCTTGTTTTTCCATATCAACCTTGTTACCAGTTCTAATTAGGGAAGGTCTAGTTATGCTTAGCCATGCTTAGACAGATAACAGTCGGGTGATTACCGATCACCTACGAGGTATAAATGGATTTTTGGATATGATTGGTTATTTATGCTATCATGAGGTATAATCATGTAGAGTAATAAATCTAGACCAGGCAGACTCGGTGTATGAGAGCCACAAGACATGAATGTCTTGTGAGCGGGTTCTTTCCACCTATGTCGATTAAGAACCGTCCGTTGTTGAATTACATGAGGTGAGACTTTGTAGTACTAGCCACATACTTTGGTAAGCCTTAACTCGGCTATTCTATTACGAGAATGGCTACTCGCGCACTGGGAGTGGAGAGATGGCGAGAGTAGCGTGTACCCACATGGTAATGGGCTGGATTGGTGGAGTACTGTATTCTCAGGTGGCGTGGACCCGTTCTTGTTTTAGAGAATCTGAGGGTAGGTTGGTATATGTAGGTCAGGGACCTACATATGTCATGTGGTTGGGAATCCCCAGCTGGGTTATAATCGGTTTGAATCGTCGTTGCTCCTCGGTTATGGAGACTCAACTCACTGTTCATCATCGTAGTTAATAAATGAAACTTGAGGAAGATTTGAGAAAGGGTTTGATATGAAGTTCATGATCTCAATATGGATCATGGCAGATTCATATATGATCTTGATAAGGGTTATATGTTGAAAGAAAGAATCTTGTTAGAGAGCCTTTACGCAAAAAAACTTTGATTCTTGCTAAAGCATTACCTTGAATCCCCGAGCCTGCATTCCTGAGTTTTCTCCATTTATACATCGGTTTAGTCTTGTTGAGTACTTTTGTACTTAGGGTTCTTTAACCCTTGTTGCAGGTGAGCCTCATGGGTAGGTCTGCCTTGGACCATGCTACATGACGGTTGTTCAAATCGAAGATGTCGAGTAAATGTGTGGCCCTTGGGTAGGGCACTTTAATTGCGTGTTTTGTTTCATGTTACTTAGCCTATTCCACTACTATGGTTTTTAATAATAATCGTACTTAGTTTGTGAAACAACTATTTTGTAACTAAGTTATTGTAAGACTTCCGCTATTTTACTCTGATATATATTAATGAATAAACTATTGTAATACTGCAATGACTCTGTAATGGATCCTGCTCAGAAAAATCGTGGATGATTCGGGGTTCCCTGGGGACACCCGACAATCTTCTTAAGTTACCGAGAATATATGCATAGTTGTTAGAGGTCATTAGACAGTGACAGGTACATGTGGGCCCTATAATTTAGGAGGTTCTGCCACATAATGGTATCAGAGCACCATTACAAAGTTTTTGTAGTATTGTTTTACAAAAACTTCAAAATGATTTGGGGCAAATAAATTTAATCTGTTAATTTAGTCCAAATTTGCTTCTGACTTATCTTAATTCATTCTCACCATTCCTTATTTGATTAAAAAGGCTTTGTATGGTGGAGTAGTAATTTTATTATGCCATATATAATAAGAACTATTGTTTATGTACCTTATGAGCTTTGATGTTTAAGTTTCGTAAGGACGATTCATGCATCATGATTAATCCACTTGTAAATTACTTTCCTTCTTAGTTTGGGTTGAGTAGTATAAGTCCCATTCCTTGCTACTCTTTAGACTTTTCTCAGATTGTCTTACTATTATTAAATCTTGCTTTCTACAGTATGGCTCGTACCAAGGTAACGCCCTGTAAGTCCATTGGACCCAAAGGAGTCCCTCGTCACCAGCTTGCCCCTAGGAGTGATGGTGCTAGCAGTAGCAGCTTGAGGCCTGATCCCCAGGCTAAGGTACAGAGGCTTTCAACAGAGTTAGCGTAGGCTACTAGAGATAGGGCCTTGGATGCCATCCAGGTGGGCAAGTTATAGGATCAATTGATGCATCGCACCACCGCTCATAAGAACTGTGAGCATATGTTAGTTCGTATGGTGGAAGGAAGAAATGAAGCTTGGCATAGAGAAGATATAGCTAGAGCCCGAGTTCATGAGTTAGAGTTTTATGTAGAAGACTTAGAAGAATATTATACCAATCTGCATGAAGAAGTCCATAGGTTGAACAATCTTTTGAATCCAAATCATGAGCCTTAAGCAGATGCAATGGACCCAGGTGTCGTCATAGCAGATGATGATGAGCCTGAAGAGGAAGAAGAAGAGGATCCAGAAGAAGTAGTGGCAGTCAATGAAAGTGATGATGAAGGCGGAAATGTTTCTGGAATGGATACCGATCCCGAGGTTTGATGTGATCAAGGAGAAGAGTAGAGTTGTAATATAGTGAGTTCTATTCTAGCTGGGTAGTCTTGCTTAAGTGCAGACTTGTATATAAATAAGTAAACCCAATGTAATGTGTTTGTAGTAAGCTCTTTTAATATTTCAATAAATGCTTGTGAGTAAAGTTTGGTTTGTCATGAACAGATGCCTTGTACTCAGGCTTCGGATATTCCTGGTTCTTCGCAAGACGAGGGTGGTGTTCCTGATCCACCACTAGTTCTGCCAACTTTGGCTGATGCTATCGCGGCACTGGTCCATGTGACCATAGATAATGCTCGGTTGCTTTGGGAGTTAGCTCAAAGCAATCAGAATATGATGCAAGGGAATCGTGGTCGTAATCATCAAAGGCAGGAAGCTACGTATGTTGACTTCATGGATACATGACCACCAGTATTTACCAAGGCTGATGAACCACTTGAAGCTGATGATTGGCTTCGTACCATAGAGCAGAAGTTTGACCTCATTCCATGCACTGAGTTCTAGAAGCCTATTTTTACTGCCCAACAGCTTAGAGGTGCAGCAGGTGCTTGGTGGGTGAACCTTGTAGCCATGCAACCAGCCGGTACTCAGTTAACTTGGGCTGAGTTCTACACTACTTTCTGTGCCCATTATATTCCAGAGGGAGTTATGGCCATGAAGCTGGATGAGTTTCTTGCTTTGAAGCAAGGTGATCAAACAGTCATGCAGTATGTGGGCAAGTTCAATCACCTTTCACAGTATGCACATGAGCATGTTAACACGGATGCCAAGAAGAAGTGGTTCATGCGTGGTCTTAGTACCAAACTTTAGACCATGATGACTACCTACACAAATGTCATGTATCATGAGGCAGTTAACATTGCTATTGCTTCAGAGGAGAAATATCGGCAGCATAAGGAAATTAAGAAGAAAAAGAGTGTGCCATCTGGGTCTTACGGTGGCAATCAAAAGAGATAGAAGATAATTTATCATCCGGTGAATCACAACCATCCTCCTTATCGTCCGCCGCAGTTCCAAGCCAGGCAGTGACCAAATGTCCTTCCTGCTATAACTTACCTGAACTCACAATAGACAAATGTTCCTGGTGTTCGTGCTCTAACACCCCAAGGCCACAATTACCCATGTTTCAATTGTGGGAAGTCAGGTCATTTCTCTATGGAATGTTCGTATCCTAAGCAGTACAATCCAAATTTTCAGAAAGCTCCTGGAAATCAACAACAGGGTCAAGCTCAGGACAAGAACAATAACCAAAATGCTTAGAAGGGTAGAAATGAAAAAAATATGGGGCGGGTTTTCTATACTCAAGCTAGGGAGATTCTAGAAGGGAACCCGTGATGCTAGGTATGTTTCCTGTCGCCGATTATCCTGCAGTTATGCTTTTTGATTCTGGTGCATCTCATACATTCATCAATAGAACCTTTGTCATAAAGCATGAAATTCCAATTGGGGAAACAAAGGAGAATTTTTATATACAGTCGCCCGGGGGACGTCTGTGTACTAAGAAAATGATGTACCAGGTACCCATAAACCTAGGTGGGCACATTTTTCCCACTACCATGATTATTTTAAAGGATTGGGATATAGATGTGATCCTGGGTATGAACTGGATATATCAGCATAAGGCTATTGTAGATACTTTGAATAGGACAATAAGGTTGAGTTTGCCAGACAGTAATTCTTAGCTTCTTATTCAACTTCCCATCTTAAAGAGATCAGTGGAAAAAGTTTGTGCAACTTCTGTCAAAGAGATTAGAGATATCCCTGTAGTCTGTGAATTTCTAGATGTTTTTCCTGAAGATTTACCCGATCTACCACCTGATAGAGATGTTCAGTTTGGAATAGATCTTAAGCCTAGAACAGCTCTGATCTCTAGGAGAGCTTATAGGATGCCTCCCAAGGAATTAGCTGAGTTAAAGACTCAATTGCAAGAGTTGATTGATAAAGGTTTTATCCAACCTAGTTCATCACCTTGGGGATGTCCTGCAATTTTTATGAAAAAGAAAGATGAGACCCTAAGATTGTGTGTTGACTATCATCCATTGAATGAAGTGACAATTAAAAATAAGTATCCCTTACCTCGGATAGATTTACTTTTTGATCAACTGGTTGGAGCCAAGGTTTTCTCCAAGATTGATTTGAGGTCAGGATATCATCAAATCAAGATTAAGCCTGAAGATATTCCCAAAATGGCATTTACCACCAGATATGGATTATATGAGTACCTGGTAATGTCTTTTGGTTTGACGAATTCCCCAGCTCACTTCATGTATCT
Source organism: Miscanthus floridulus (assembly GCF_019320115.1). Taxonomy (NCBI): domain Eukaryota; kingdom Viridiplantae; phylum Streptophyta; class Magnoliopsida; order Poales; family Poaceae; genus Miscanthus; species Miscanthus floridulus. The sequence goes on from NC_089581.1 coordinate 17,795,764, forward strand.
GATGAATTCAGTGTTCATGCCTGAGCTAGACAAGTTTGTAGTAGTCTTTATTGATGACATCTTAGTATATTCCAAGAACAAGAAAGAACATGATGAACATATCAGAGTTGTTTTGACATGCCTAAGAGAACATCAGTTATATGCCAATTTCAGTAAGTATGACTTTTGGTTAAAGGAAGTACAATTTTTAGGGCATGTCTTGTCAGTTGAAGGAGTTGTGGTAGATCCAAGCAAAGTTAAGGATATACTAGATTGGAAACCACGAACCACTATTCATCAGGTTCGAAGTTTTTTGGGAATGGTGGATTATTATCGTCGTTTCATTCCAGATTTCTCTAGAATATCCAAGTCCATCACTGGGTTGTTGAAAAATCAAGCCAAGTTTGTCTAGTCACCTGACTATGAATAAGCTTTCCAGACTTTGAAGAGATTATTAACCACTGCACCAGTGTTAGCATAGCCAGATATCGAGAAGCCGTTCGACATTTATTGTGATGATTCTGGTATTGGTATTGGGTGTGTATTGATGCAAGAAGGACAAGTCATCGCCTATGCTTCTAGACAACTTAAGCAACATGAAGAGCATTATCCAACTCATGATCTGGAATTAGCAGCAGTTGTCCATGCCTTGAAGATTTAGCGGCATTATCTGCTTGGTAATACTTGCCATATTTATACAGATCACAAGAGTTTAAAGTATATCTTTACTCAATCAGAATTAAACATGCGGCAAAGAAGATGGTTAGAATTGATTAAAGATTATGACTTGGAGGTGCATTACCACCCTGGTAAGGCAAATGTGGTTGCAGATGCACTCAGTCGTAAGAGCCATTGCAATTGCCTGACCATGAAGACAATGGATCTGACTTTATGTCATGAGATGGAGAAGTTGAAAATAGAGATAATTCAACAAGGTAGTTTGACTAATATAATTGTTGAATCAACTATTCGAGACCAAATTATTGCCGCTCAGAAAGAAAACAAGGGTATAGCCCATATCAAAGAAAGAGTCAGGAAGGGAAAAGCAGCATGCTTCAGAATAGATGATGTAGGTGTGCTATGGTTCAAGAATCATCTTGTGGTACCAAAGGTTCTTGAGTTGCGGTAGTCAATTCTTGAAGAGGCATATACCACTAGGTTCTCTATTTATTCGGGAAGTAATAAGATGTACCATGACTTGAAACAGAGATTTTGGTGGACCAAAATGAAGATAGAGATTGCTCGATATATAGCCAAGTGTGATACTTGTCAAAACATAAAAGCTATACATTTGAAGTCCGCTGGAGAGTTACAGCCATTGCCTATTCCAGCTTCGAAGTGGGAGGATATTAGTATGGACTTTATCGTCGGTCTACCCAAGACATCAAAAGGTTTTGACTCAATATGGGTTATTGTAGATCGACTAACCAAGTTAGCACATTTTCTTCTAGTCAAGAGTATATATCCCACTATCCAATATGCCAAGATGTATTTAGCATGAATCATGAGCTTACATGGTGTACCAAAGACCATTGTGTCGGATAGAGGTACACAGTTTGTTTCCAACTTTTGGAAACAATTGCATGCTTCAATGAGTACCAAACTTCTATATAGTACCGCTTATTATCCATAGACTGATGGTCAGACTGAAAGAGTAAATCAAATACTTGAAGATATGTTAAGGTGTTGTGTCCTTAACTATTCCAATAAGTGGGATGAATGTTTGCCTTTGGCTGAGTTCTCATACAACAATAGTTATCAAGAGAGCATTAAGATGGCTCCATTTGAAGCACTCTATGGTCGTAGATGTCGAACGTCGCTAAATTGGTCTGAACCTAGGAAAAGACGGTTCTTTGGAGTTGACCTTGTGAAAGAAACAGAAGAGAAGGTTAGGCAGATACAAAATAATTTGAAGATAGCTCAGTCCCGACAAAAGAGTTATGCAGATAAATGACGTCGACCATTGGTGTTTAACAAGGGAGATTATGTATATCTGAAGGTATCACCAATGAAGGGAGTCAACCATTTCGGTGTTAAAGGCAAGTTGGCACCTCGTTATATTGGACCATTTCAAATATTAGAGAGGTGTGGAAAGGTGGCATATCGCTTGAAGTTACCAGAACATCTCTTAGCTGTATATGATGTGTTCCATGTCTTCCAGTTAAAGAAATGTCTTCAAGTGCCTGATCAAAATATTGATATTGAAGGAGTGGAACTTGAACCTGATTTGACCTATTCAGAATATCCTATCCGAGTTCTGGATCAGAAAGACCATGTCACACAAAGCAGGACAATCAAGTTCTACAAGATACAATGGAATCAACAATCAGAAGAAGAAGCTACTTGGAAATCCGAAGATTTCTTGCTAGAACAGTTTCCAGAGTTTCTTGCGTCGATATAGAATAATGTTAGTTGTGTTTTGTCTTTACGAACCATGTTTTGTAAAGAGACCTTAACTATTTTATGGTCAGGTTTTGAATGTTTTTGCTTGACACATTTCCTTTTCCATTACTTTATCCTAGGACTTTTAAATCTCGGGACGAGATTTCTTTTTGGGGGAAAGATTGTAACACCTTTGGTGTTTTAAACCCTAAAAGATGCCATGTCATCATATGCATTGCACATCATTTGTGTGTTAGTGAAAACTTTGATATGCACTCACTAAAACAAGTTTATTTTATGATTATATGTGTTCACTTGTATGGATGAATCAAGTTCAAAACTTTAGCATTGAATTGGAATTTCCGAAAACCCTAATTTCCAGCATTTAATATTACCCTAGAAAACCTAATTCAAAATCTAAGCACATTTTGGGGTTGAGCCTAAAAGGAAAAGTGTAGAGCTTATCAATGTGTACAAAGTTGGTTTTTAGAGTTTTCAAAGTTGTTATATAAAATTTGAAGTAATTTGAAAGGGAATAAATTCTTAAAGTGTCCCCTTTTGATTTCAAACTTGCATTTTCAAATCTAGATAGAATTTGGGTATGGTTATTAAAGCAAAGTTGTAGAACTTTGAATTTGGAACAACTTTTGTTTTTGGAGATTTTTGAGTTACCATAAAATTTGGGAGTAATTTGGGAATTAAAGCGAGTGGCAATTCGGTAATTAGTTGGAATAGTGGAAGCAGGCAGACTCTCACCGCCGGCCATGCTTCCACCGGCTTCTACTCACGCCCGCAAGCGCCACCTCTGGCTTTGATGTGTCCGCGCTGCCATGGCGTGTCAAGCGCACCATTCACCGCCGCTCTTCGCCCACCGGTTAAGTCTAGAACGCCGTCGTTGCTCTTTCCTCCTTCCTCTGTTTTTTCCGACGTCGCCGCTCAGCTCCGTCGAGCTCTCACCATCGCTGTAGCACCCTCCCAGTCTCTGCAAAGCATACCACAGCTCCGCCTACTCCTTGCGAACCCAGCCAACCAGTCTTAGGCGTCTGTTTTCGCCGAGAAACGCTGCGCGTCGTCGTTCTTCCTCGCGGCCGGCCGTAACGCCGTCGAGCTCGCCTCTCCATGGCCAGCACTCTACGGTGTGTCTCTGTCCTTGCTTAGCATAGTTCCATCTTCTCCGTGTTGCCGTGGTGCTCTATGTCTTGTTTATTGATCCATTCCTCCACTACAGGCATCGAAACGCTGTCGTCGACGACAGCTTGCGCCGCTGTGTCTGCGGTGATCGACGACAAGCGTTTTTGTTTCTCCTCCGGTTCAGCCATCAGCTCGAGCGTGTTTAGGGTGAGCTGCTGAGTCTTCCCAAGCATTTTGTTTAACTGCTACCGACCTTACTTCGCCGGCGTAACGTAGCCGCACCGTCGTGGCCGCCATGGCCGGCGTCGAGCTCAGACCAAGCTATAATTGGCTTAGCTAGTACCACTAACCGAACCGCCGTGAGATGGGGAACATGGTAGTGCCTCGGTCGTGGCCGGAGACCTCACCGTCGGTGAGAAATCGCCGGTCAGAGGGCTCGCCACCGTGGTCAGCGCGGGCTGACAGTGGGGTCGCCCTGTCAGTGACCGTTGAAGTGAAAATGATTTTTTTTCTATTTTGCAGAATTGATTAAATAGTGCTGTGATTTGTTTATTTTGTGTAGAATTAAATAGAGCTCCAAAAATTATAAAATTTTTGTGTGACCTCTATGAAATGTAAACTATTTAGGAAAAAGTATTAAATGTTATTTTTAGTACATTTTGAATGTGATAAAAATTGCTCAAATTAATTAATAAATGGATTTCCATGATTTTTCTAGGCTTAAATAATTATCCAAAAATTATGAAAATTGTTTTGCCACTTAGTTATCATGTGACGAGTCTTCACAAAAATTTTGAGCTCATTTGGAGAAATTTGATTTATTTCATAATTATTAATTAGTTATTAATTAATAAAAACAAATAGTAAACCCTAATGATTTAGGTTTTGTTTGAATTTGGGATTGAGTGATGACCTTGTGTCATTAGCATATAAAAATCCTTGGCAATTAAAGTAAGTGTTTGAGTTTATGAAAAGGTTTATTCAGTTGTTGGATTGCAACTGTACCGCGAAGAAAAGTTGTATTCGATTTATTAACTTTTGCATCCATCGTCAAGCATCATGTTTATATCTCGCATCATTTTAAACATGGCATTATTACTACGTGTAGTGAACGAAAGAGAGAACGTGGTAGTCAACCAAGTTGTCAAGGAAGTTAATCCACCTGTTGAGGTCGGGTTTGATATCTGTGGAACATCTCCGGGACCGGACTTTTCCGACAATAAAGGCAAGCCTCGGATGCATTTAAACCTACCTTGTGTTTTACAAAATTTATATCGCTTTTGCTTTTATATATTGCATTATGTGATTAGGAGTTGAGTGGAAACCTAATTGATGCATTACCAACCTTATTTTTCTATATCAACCTTGTTACCAGTTCTAATTAGGGAAGGTCTAGTTATGCTTAGCCATGCTTAGACAGATAACAGTCGGGTGATTACCAGTCACCTGCGAGGTATAAATGGATTTTTGGATACAATTGGTTATTTATGCTATCATGAGGTATAATCATGTGGAGTAATAAATCTAGACCAGGCGGACTCAGTGTATGAGAGCCACAAGACATGGATGTCTTGTGAGTGGGTTCTTTCCACCTATGTCGATTAAGAACCGTCCGTTGTTGAATTGCATGAGGTGAGACTTTGTAGTACTAGCCACATACTTCGGTAAGCCTTAACTCGGCTATTCTATTACGAGAATGGCTACTCGCGCACTGGGAGTGGAGAGATGGCGAGAGTAGTGTGTATCCATATGGCAATGGGTTGGATTGGTGGAGTACTGTATTCTCGGGTGGCGTGGACCTGTTCTTATTTTAGAGAATCTGAGGGTAGGTTGGTATATGTAGGTCAGGGACCTGCATATGTCGTGTGGTTGGGAATCCCTAGCTGGGTTATAATCGGTTCGAATCATTGTTGCTCCTCGGTTATGGAGACTCAACTCACTGTTCATCATAGTAGTTAATAAATGAAACTTGAGGAAGATTTGAGAAAGGGTTTGATATGAAGTTCATGATCTCAATACGGATCATGGTAGATTCATATATGATCTTGATAAGGGTTATATGTTGAAGGAAAGAATCTTGTTAGAGAGCCTTTACGCAAAAGAACTTTGATTCTTGCTAAAGCCTTACCTTGAATCCCCAAGCTTGCATTCCTGAGTTTTCTCCGTTTATACATCGGTTTAGTCTTGTTGAGTACTTTTGTACTCAGGGTTCTTTAACCCTTGTTGCAGGTGAGCCTCATGGGCAGCTCTGCCTTGGACCTTGCTACATGACGGTTGTTCAAATCGAAGATGTCGAGTAAATGTGTGGCTCTTGGGCAGGGCACTTTAATTGCGTGTTTTGTTTCATGTTACTTAGGCTACTCCACTATTATGGTTTGTAATAATAATCGTACTTAGTTTGTGAAACAACTGTTTTGTAACTAAGTTATTGTAAGACTTCCGTTATTTTACTCTGATGTATATTAATGAATAAACTGTTGTAATACTGCAATGACTCTGTAATGGATCCTGCTTAGAAAAATCATGGATGATTCAGGGTTCCCTGAGGACACCTAACAGTCTTCTTAAGTTACTAGGAATATATGCATAGTCATCAGAGGTCATTGGACAGTGACAGGTGCATGTGGGCCCTATAATTTAGGAGGTTCTGCCACAGCAGAAGGAGAGGGAGTCTAAGAGGAAGGACACTCGGACTTTGAAGCAGATTGCTGCTAGACTTGAGCTTGATCCTCCTAGTTCTCCACTATCAGATGAGGGAGCCAGTGAGCCTGAGACTGAGGAGCAGCAGCAGGCTAGGTACGACACAGAGTTTGCTGAGTTTCTTTAGTGATAGGAGTAGCAACAACAGCAGGCACTAGAGCATCCTGACTCTTTACCACTATAGGCTCGGGTGCCTACTCACTCTCAGCCACGTCCCAGTGCTGCAAATGAGTATGCTTTAGACTAGTGGAGTGACCTCACAGGTGGTTTCGGCTACTATGGAACTGGTGGCTATGACCTGTCTGGTGCGGGTGGTTCTCGTGCAGCCGGTGCTCCACGCTCAGATGATGAGGATGTTGGTGGAGATGAAGATGGTGATGAGTGATCACAGCTTTATGAGATAGCTTGTAGTCCCTTTGTCCTTAGTATGTCATTGTTGTACCTTTGTGGTGATAGATGACAAAGGGGGAGAGAGACTGATTAAAGCTTCAGGATATTTGTTTCATTTTACTCATCTTTGTACCTAAAAATATGTACTATAGGCTATAATCTTTTGAACTTCATAATGTATCTTGAGTTTGAGATAGATTGTATCATGTGAGAGATGAGACTTACTTATGCTTTATCTATGTATCTCTTGAGACATGATCTTTATTTATATATTAGTGGCTTATATTAGTGGCTTGTGGGCTTGAGAAAATGTGTATTGAGTGCTATGTGTTACATACATGTGTTTTATTTATTTTCATAAGGACTATGCATGCTAGAATAAAAATATTTCATGTGATGCCTTTATATTTGTTTTTGTGTGATATATCTTGTCATATGCATCACAGTTTTACTTTATCACACACACATGCTCCCCATGGATGCAATGATTTAGGGGGAGTCTCCTATATGTTTAAGTATGTGCAATTGACCTTTGAGGTCATTTTATGAATTCTAATCACAAGCACATATTAAGGAGAGCCTCTCATAAATCATTGAACCCAAAAGTTTAAATGTTTATATTCTTTTGTAAGCTTTCATCAAGTTGTCATCAATCACCAAAAAGGGGGAGATTGAAAGTGCATCTAGCCCTTTAGTGGGTTTTGGATGATTGAATGACAACGTGATTAAAGGTCTAACCCGTTTGCTAAGTATGGACATGTAATAGGTTATCTCATAGGTACTTAATAAAAGCCAAAATGATGTGTTGTTGTATAAACAATCTAGTTCAAGCACAAGACAACAATGCAAATAGAATTCATGCAAAGGCTTATTTATTGTGGGATTTCCATGTACTATGTGAAAGCAAGCCCGGTAAAAATTAGTTGATGAGACATGAGAGATTGCATATGGAATGATCTCATATTTGAAGCTTGCTAAATTAAAATGAAAAAGATAACAATACAAATGAATGGATGATTCAACACAAGATGTGAATTGATGGCTTGAGATGGTGAAGATAGCAAGGAAAGGCTTCGAGGTACCAAGCAAGGGTGAAGGGCAAGCGATGGCTTGGCGACCGAAGAACCTAGCTTGGGTGAAGAAGAAAGTACTTGCATTTAGTTGAGGTACTAATCAAGCTACGGTGGTCATATTGATGTGGAGGATCAAATCTATATTGGACAAAGTATTGGACATTTGGAGTTATTCATATTTGACGAATGGAATCCACGTGCTCAAGATGGCTATGCTCAAGTGAAAAAGATCAAAGTTGACATGTTGGCATCCTTACTTGATGAAGATTGGAATACACAGCTTCGGTTGAAAGAGATCAACTCAAAATGTTTAAATTTGTTATACAATTTAAATTTGAGTTAATAGGAATGTCGTACTATTAAGAGAGATGCATCATGTTGATAGATAATGTTTTATAAGTGCTCAAGCCAACCCATGTGAGTTTTGAGTGTTTGAGAGACAAAAGAGCTAACCTGTTTTTGCTGGTCTAGCATTGATACCGGACGTGTCTGGTATTTGCCTAGCAATATAAAGTTGTTGTTCTCGGGTTGGTTCGTCGGGAGTTTCGACGATCAAGAGTTTCGGCAATGGTCAGGAGTTCCGACGTCTCACGCTTAAATTGACTTGGAGAGTACATTGTCCTGGTCATACCGGACGTTTCCGATATGGACAGCCAGAGGCCAACGGCTAGTTTTCAAAAGCCTTGAGGGTCGGGAGTTCCGGCACGCATCGGGAGTTCCAACACCTCACATACTTTAACTCAGTTACCATGGTTTTCAAATGTGCTGAGGGTCGGGAGTTCCGATATGAGTCAGGAGTTCTAATGGTCAGGAGTTCCGGCATTCATCGGGAGTTCCGACGCCTCACAACGTCACTGCAACTCAGTTATCGTTGGCGCAGTGTAAGTCATACAAGACGTGTCCGGTATGGCAATGGCTATAAAACGACTAGTTTTTTCAAGGGGGCTATAAATACCCCCAAGCCTCCACCTTTGGAGGCTGCTGATTCTGCTGATATACATACACATTTTTTAGCCTTACCAACTCTCCAAAAACCCTCTCTTAGTGAGTGCGTGATCCAAATCGCAAAATCCATTTGTGTGTTAAGAGAGAATTTGAAAAAAAGAGCACGCCACCACTTGAGCACTTGTGCATATTGTCTATTTCGTAATTTACGTGTGTTACTCTTGGACTCTTCGGTCCTAGATGGCTAGGCATCGCTGGAGAGCACCCGAGAGATTGTGGTGTGCCTCGGAAAGTTTGTAACGGTCGATTCCGCCGCCTTAGAATCAACTAGTGGAAGAAGGAAAAGGAGTTGAAAAAGACTCCGGCTAGAGTGACCTTCGTGGTACCCTCTAGGGCTGACCTTCGCTGGATCGCCCGCAGCCTCCTCAACGGAGAGTAGGACTCGAATGAGTCCGAACTTCGGTAAAACAAATATCGTGTCTCAATTCATATTTCATTTGATATTTGTGTTGCTCTAGCTCTTGTGCAGGTTCTCTATGTATCTTGTCATCTCTATTAGGTACATACAGTTTGTTTGGAAGATAGAAATCGAAAGGAGCAAGTTTGGGGCTGTTCCACTGAAACTGTGTATACCGGACACGTCCGGGGTATTGGTTCTGTTCTGCAGAACACGTGTGTACCGGACACGTCCGGTATATCTACCGGACGCTTTCAGTATTAGAGCTCAGTGCTGATTTTATTTGATCCGTGTTCTAACTCTTGTGTTGCAGGTTCTAGACTCCTAGATTTATTTAATATCTTTTACATATTATGTGGCTAAGTTTTGAGGGGTGGTATTACTCTTATTTGAAGTTTCTATTTTAGAAACTCCCTTTACTAATCGTTTCCGCATTTAAATGTGTTAATTTTTAGAAACACCTATTCACCCCCCTCTAGGCGGCATCCTAGGTCCTTTAAAATACATATATAGATATAAATGTACTACCTCCGTAAAAAAGAATACAATTCTAGCACAGTGTCACATTTTAGTACATAAATTTGACCAATTATAAATAAAAACTATCTATATTTATGATACCAAATAAATACCATTAGATTATTTACGAAATATATTTTCATAATAAATTAATTTAAATCTATAAATTTGAATATTATTCACTAAAAACTTGGTCAAACGTGAACCACTTTCGTGGCACGTAATCCATAGTTGTATTCTTTTCAGGACGGAGGTAATAGATTATAGGAGACAAACAAGAAGAAAAAGTCACAAAACTGAATGTGGGAAAGCAAAAACGGACAAAAAAGCAAAAACGATATTGCTTGGTTGAGGACGTCCATCCTTCCAGACGCCTTGCTCGGCTCGCTCCTAGCCGCACCGCAGAAATTTTGTACTCACTATCGCGTCGTCCATTCGCTACCGCTCGCGCTGGTTTCCCCATTCTTGCACTCCCCATCTCTCGGTCTCTATCTCATGTCCGTTGGCTGCAGCAGAGTCCCATGCTGCCACCGTTGCCTCCTTCCTCTACCTATGCTGACCACGACGCCTCCCTAGCTTCTTCCCCAACTTTAGTGCCATCGGGATGATGCGCCATCGTGGGCCACTGTCGCCCCTGCCAACTACGGTCACTGGGCGCACGTGCTCGAGCACCTCAGGTCATCCCAGGTCGAGCCAAGGACATGCATGAGCACTCCCGGTGCTGGTGGTGCTCGCACGCTGCCGGCTCCCACCCTGACGGCCAGAATCGGACGGCCCAAGCGATGTTGTGTTTCAAGTGTTTCATATATATGTTTTCAAGTATTTCATCTGGTTGCATATGTTAGAATGACTATATACGCATGTTGCAAGTGTATGTTGTATGTTGTAAATATATGTTTAAGTGTTTTAGTTGTTTCGGACGTATGTTTTAATTGTTTCATTAGGATATTTTAGAAGTATATTTGGATGTTGCATAATTTATTTTATCTGGATATTACAAAATTAGATCGAGATGTTAAATATATTGCTATGGCTATATACATATGTTTCATGCGTATATTTTATGTGTTTCATCTATTTCAAACATATATTGTAAGTGTTTTATATAGATATTTTTAAAATAAATTTGAAAAGCACATGTTGCAATGACGTCGACGGCTTATCGACAGTGGAGTCCACAGCTGTGGATCATCCTGTCGGCGCCTAAGGCCGACAGACACCGTGACACGCATATGTAGACGGGACAGGTGATTGGGATCGGTGCCCGCGTGCATGCGGGCGCGTGAAACGGAGCATGCTCAGACGGTTCCGCGTATGCGTGGGCATGGGCGAGCCAAGTGTTGGCAGTGCGGCGTTTCTCACGCGCGCGCGTGACAAAGAAGGGGCGGGAGCTGCGTCCGCGCACATGACGGAAGAGGCGTAGGAGCTAGGCCCGGACGCGCCGTCGGTGCAGATGTCGGAGCGCTGGCCCTTCAGAAGAAAAAAGAACACGACAAAGGACACGGACGGGAACATGTCCACGGACCACGGTACAAGAATGGATGCGGGGACCTCCTGAGCGGGTGGCCGCGCCGCCAACGACGAGCTACTTTGCACTGTGTTAATTCTGCCGTCGACGAGAAGTACATGGGGAGACGCCAAATCAAGTAGGCTTTATAACTAACAACGAGACAAACTCGTGTTCTTGCTCATTAGGTGATCTCAATCAAACAGCCTCTGTCACAACTCAGAACCTCTTGTATGTGGACTCACAACCAAGTATGTAGTTTGATTTAGTAGTATTGATGAAGATCTAATCCATATATATGTGTACACGATTGGATCTACCATGCATGTATGTGCTCCATGCGGATGTTGCCCAATCCAATTCCGAACCAAATAAACAAATCAATTTGATTTCCTTGGTTACCAGCAAACCAACGTATCCTAACTGGACTCTGTGACCAGACGTTTCAACCCGTTGCTCGTAAAGCAATACGGACGGGAACGTTTAACACCTAGAAATTCCGGGCCGTTACGTTTGACGGGAGAAAAAAATGTGCGCAAATCTCCAAGCGGGTGGCCGAGGCTAAGTTGGTATTGGGCTAGCTGGACGAAAATTTCAATGCCAGAAATTTTATCTCTTTAGTATTTATCTCCTACAACTAAAAAGAATAAAGTGTGGACATCGTTTTGGTACGACAATTGTCTTGGTTCGTCCGTCTACCACCCCATGCGATCGATCCCACCTCCCACGCTGTCCAACGGGCGAGCGAGAAAAGGAAAGGCGCGATAGAAAAAGAAACTGTCATCCCTGTAATCCTCGCCTGCTTTAAAAGAAACAAATCGATCACCTGAGACCACATGCATGGAAGGAAACAATAATCATGCATGAAAGGAAACAATAATCATACATGAAACAATAATCATGCATGGAAGCATACATCAGTGGTGCCAAATAAAAGATGTGCAGGTTATACATGGTGAGACTGGTGAACCTTCTGTAATTTCCTAAACGAATATTCTCACCATTAGTATATAGGTCCATTCTCCTGTGTTTCTTCGTGCTCCCATTAGCATATAATATGAAAATATTGTTGTGTTCATCACCACTTCCAGTTGACTACTCCCATTAGCATATACTTCTTCTACCCCAAAATATAAGTTGTTATGGGATGCGTGCAGGTCAAACTTTCTCAACTTTGACTAGGTTTGTAAAAAATACGTGCAACATTTATATCTCTAAATAAGTTTATTATGAAAATATATTCAATGTTCTATGTAATGATACTAATTATGTATTATAAATATTAATATTCTTTTATATATAATTGATCGAAGTTAAAAAAAAGTTAACTTCTCGGGAAGCGAGAATGAATTCTATTTTAGGATAGAGGGAGTATATGAAAGCAGTGTCGAAAATATTTTAACAATCAAGTTCGTCTCTGTCTGATTGGTAAGCTTAGACATCATAATGGTATCAAAAATTTTGACTCTCATGGACACCCTCATGGATCAGTGCAAAGCATCCCAATCCTACAGCATACACAAATGACAACCATAAAGTTATGATTTTTTCAAAGGGTGGACAATATAGACCATCTTAGACGTTCTGGCATTAGAGTATATACGAGCAGACATATAGGCATGGTGGTACAAGTAAGCAGCCAACAAAGAGGTGTTTGGATCCTAGGACTAAACTTTAGTCCCTATCACATTGAATTTTTAGATATCAATTAGGAGGACTAAACATGAGTTAATTATAAAACTAATTACATAAGTTGTGGCTAATTTGCTTGCCAACGCCGTGTACAGGATGGTATAGAGATATGGTAGAACTTATTCGTAGATTTGTTGGCGCACGAAAGAAATGGATATTGGAAATCTCTTCCTGCCGGTATAAAAAATGATCTTAGCCGCATCATAGAAAGATCTACACAGTAGAGTTTGTGAGCCACGACGCCACGCTCTCTATGACTGTGTAAATTTCACAAACTTAGCTTTTTGGATTAAATGTCACTTTAACGTCGGTCATATACTTTTATAATATTGTTATCTTATCGCGCGATCCGTGTATTTTTATTACAAAAGTTTAGCTGTCCCGTAGCAACGCACGAACACGAACCTATTTGCATATATACTCGAACATGTGTGTACATGATTATATGGAGATGCAGCGAAACTTATTCATGGATTTATTAGCGCATGAAAGAAATGGATATCGTAGAATTCTTTTTACCGATATAAAATACTATCTTAGTCGTATCACGAAAAAGTTTATACAGTAGAGTTTATGAGCCTGCGACGTCGCGCTCTCCGTGACTGTGTTAATTTCACAAACTTTGCTTTTTGAATTAAATGTCACTTTGACGTCGGTATTTAATTTAACAGTATTATTATTTTATCGTGCGATCCATGTGTTTTTAGTACAAAAGATTTAGTTGTCCCGTATCAACGCACAGACACGCTACCTAATATATATAAGTATTAGAGATACAAATCCCTACGTGAATTCATTTATAGCACCTAGTGGCGTTTCTATAAATACAAACGCCGCCAAAGGGTATAAAAAAACTTCCTCTCCTACCTCCCCTATAAAAGAGAAGAGGGGAGGTGGAGAAGGGCCTTGGGCTAGCTGATCACTCGCTTGGTTTCCTCTCTTCTCTCCTTCGCTCTATTAATTTGTTTAATAAAGTCAACAACCAGGTTACTTCCACTGCATGTTGTCATGTAGTACTGTCGTTACTTCCACTGCATGTGTCTGCATGCTAGCAAAGTAGCAACTTGAATGTCGGTTAAACCTCCATATTTGGAATGGGAGCCACACAGACATGCGTAGTAGCCGCGGTTACAGGCAACAATCTCTGAACAAACCCATTGGCTAACTAACGAACTCTGCTGCTAATCTATAATCAACTTCTTAACTAAGCTGGTATTTCTTAACTAACTGAACCCAATGATGATATCTGAACACCTGAACTTCACCACTTGCTACTTGCTAGCATCTCCCTTGGCCGCTGAATCATTCTACAGAACAGGATATCAGGGGGCATCTGCTAGCATGTAGCAATTTAGAATTATTTTTTTCATACAAAACAAGAACATTTAAATAAAAAAGGTCATATGTCTGCAAATTAACAATTTGGAGATAGATAGCTAAGGTAGTGTGTAAAAGCATAGCAAATTTAAGACAAGCTTTTAGCATGGGAACCAAAATTACAAACCAATTTAAAGATACATAACATGGAACCCTAGGCAATAAGAGATAGGGAGAGGCGGAGAACTCACGTCGTGGTGAATGCTAAGTAGGGAGAAGTTGTGATCGATGCGTAGGTGGCGGCCGAGGTGGCGTTGAAGAGCGATAGGTCGTGGGTCGCGCAACACCGAGACGGCGGGGAGGCGGAGCGGCTGCGCCCAGGCAGCGGCGAGGCAGAGCAGTGGACCACGACCTAGGTAGACACCGGCATACGAGTGACAACCAAAGCCTGAAGAAGCAAGGGCAGCCCGACCACTGGGTGTCGGGTATCAGTATTAGGGATACCTGAAAGAAGGAAGCTGATGAACGTGAACGCTAACTCGCCTGAATGGTCAAGAGCGTATGTTGGTCTCGCCCGACCCCAAAAGTATGGGCTCCATCCCGCCCGTCCCCGAGGGCGCAGGCTCCGTCACGCCCGACTCCGAGGGTGCGGGCTCCGTCTCGCCTAACCCCTCGGGCATGGACTTCGTCTCGCCAAACCCCTCAAAGGGGGAATCCGACTTGTCCGACAGGGGTCCGTACCGCCTCTAACCACTACGGTCCAAGAGCACAAACCTAGAGGCAAACTTCTGACACCAGAAAGGGAGTAGGCGCGTCTTGACATGACCCGTGGCCACGATGGACCATACCTGAGGACTCACATCACCAACAGCGTCGGGCGTGCCCGCGCTATGCTACCTAATCCCTGTACGACTTCCGACGGGGGTATCTGCTAACCATGCCGCCTGTCAGACGGAATGGAGTGCCTGGCCGGCTAACGATGCCCACGTATAGTGCCAGTGATGAACAGGGTCACGACGTGGAGCCATCTCCGTCATCATCTACAGGACCGACGGGACCCACATAAAGGATATGAAGGGCGCCGTGACCCCGGAGGCCTTCTTCCTCCTCGCTTTTCTCTCTCTCTTTCTCCCGTGTAACATGCGCCTTGCCTTCAACTATAAAAGAGGAAGCAGGACGCCCATGAATGGCTCAACGCTGAACGAGCTCGACTAGACTCGACTCCATTTGATTCTTCCATCAGAGACTTGGGACCATCTCCCTCTCTCGCCCGTTTGTAACCCCTACTACAAACAAGTGCAGGTAACACGAGTAGCCTCAAAACTAGACGTAGGGATATTCCGCCTAAACCAGTATAAACCCCTGTGTCCTCTGATCACACCATCCGGGCCAAACACATAAACACAAATTTACTAGTTGGCAGTTCAAAATACCGATAGTTGGCGCACCAGGTAGGGGCCTTTTTCACGTCTCGTCGTCCACAACAGGCCACGAATGGCTCGCTAGGGCGTGAGCTAGGTCCGGGGCGCGCACGTGCGCTTCGGGAGCCTAAATTTCTTTATCACCACGGAGGGAGAGCTGGCATGGGCTCTCGGCCCCGTCCAACTTCTTTGCTCCACCGGCCTCGATGCAACCGTTGAGGCCCTCAAGGAGCTATGGCTGCACGCCACGAAGGCCTGTGCTCCCGGGAGCGACCAGCTCCTTAGCTTTGATTACGGAAGGCTAGAGCGCTAGCTCGATGCCTTCCTAGGACCCCAACTGTCCTAGGAGGACTTACGCTACCTCACCTTCTGGTTCGCTAAGGTCATGACACAGCCTGCCGGAGGGGAACCGCTCTCCCTAAAATACCTCACCCGGAGCGCCCCGGCAGCATTCCCATTCAATCTGCGCAACGCCGCAAGGACCATTGGTCACCTCGCGGCACAGCGCATGCACCCATCCCCCATGGATGATGAATTTGTGGGTATGATGGACTACATCATGGAATCTTTCCACAACCTTCTCGCAGGAGATTCAGAGACGATCTCTGACTTTGACTCTAGCAGGGGAAGCCATGACCCCTCGCGAGAATGTTTCATGGCAGGCACCCCTGAGGGACGCGTTGAAAGCATCCATGAGGGAGGGGCTACTCCTACGAATGACCTCAATGATGATGTCAAGGGAGATGTAGGGGCCCCGCCTTACCTACGGGTAGAGCAGCTGAGGGCATGACACAAGGAGATCTAGGATGCGTGACTCTAGCTGGACCAGGAGCATGTGGAGCTCGAGTGCGAGATCGAGCAACACAGAGATGGTGGCCGTGCATGGGCCATCACCCGTGATGTAAATCGGAGGATCATTGAGGACGATGGAGGCCCCCGCACTTCACTCGAGCAAGCCAAAACATAGCTGTCGTGGTGGCCTTGCTGCCATGGCACGTCTCCCGGAGCCTACGACACCCAAAGACCATCGGGCCCATCACGAGATCCGCACTCTACTAGAGCGCGCGGCGGTGCAGCAGGCGAAAAGCTCGATGTCTCAGCGACGCGAGCTCGATGCCAGTCAGCGCGTGTCTTTGGGACGACATGGCTAGGACGTATCCGTCCACCAAGCGCCACGCGATGGCAGGGGGCTTCCCATGGTCCTGGTGCATGAGTGTGTCGGCCCAAACCATGACGCACGTAACACCCTAGATGCGCGTAGGCTCAGATGGGGGGACAAGAGAGAGGAGGCCGACCGTGGCTACCACCCTCATCGCGGTGGATGCTAGGATAACGATGAGGACTGGAGCCTGTGCCCCGATCTACCAGGCCCTAAGGTTTCGGTCGACACATCCTCAACGTGGCTTTCCCATCGTGGTATCAACCACAGACCAACATCCTGAAATATTCTAGGGAAATGAACCTCGGCCTGTGGCTCGAGGATTATCGGCTTGCTTATCAAGCCGGCGATGTGGATAGTGATTACTTCATTATCCGCAACCTCCCCTGGTTCATGGCCAATTCAACACGAACATGCCTGCAGCACCTTCCACCCATCCAGATTCAAAGTTGGGTGGACTCGAAGTAGATCTTTGGGGGAAATTTCAAGGACACCTACACATGCCCCGAGAACCCCTAGGATCTAATGAATTGCTAACAGAAGTCTAGGGAAACTCTCCATGAGTACATCCGACGCTTCTCCAGGCAATACAATGAGTTGCCCGATGTCATCGACGCCGATGTCATCATAGCCTTCCTGTTCGGTACCACCTAGCAGTCCCTAGTTCACAAGCTAGGACGCAAGGGCCCTCAGACCACCAAGGAGCTCCTCGACATCGCAACCAGCCACGCCTCAGGCGAGGAGGCAGTCAGAACAATTTTCGACCGCCCCAAGGGCAAAGAAAAGCGGGACGAGGATGCCGGCGAGGGCACCTCCAACCACCCGAACAAGAAGAAGCTCAAGCAGCGACACGGGGGCTCGTTCATGGCCACTACCGAGCAGAAAGGCAGCCGAGCGCTCGCCAAGGGTGCTCCTGACCACTTCAAGGAGCTACCCAAGGGGTCATGCCCGAACCACGCCTTCTCCATCAAGCACCTGTATAGGGACTATGCCCTCAAGAAGCGTTTCCTATCCGGTGGCTCCAAAAAGGGGGACCAGAGGAAGAAGCCTTAGCCAGCGACAGAGGAAGAAGCCTGAGCCGGTGGTGGACAACACAGAGGGAAAGGACAGTGGTGGACGACGCCGTGTGTGTAGTCAGGCCTTCAGTGTCGGGTACCTAGTGCTCCACCTCGTCTAGAGCAACAAGAACCGCCACAAGCTCTCTCCACCATGGGAGGGACCGTACATCGTTGCGGAGGTGTTCCGGCAGGGCACCTACAAGCTCAAGTCCATCGATGGCAAAGTCTTCACCAATGCCTTGAACATCGAGCAGCTACGCTGCTTTTACCCCTAGTCTATGCACGTACTTATAAAAATTAAGAATGATATTTCTAAAACGCAAAAATGCTTTCTCTTATCGGTTTTGCTATCATTTCCTCGATCTTTAGTGACACCCGACCCCAGCAATGGCAAGGGGTCAAGCCTCACTCGAGGGTTGATAAGAATATATCCACTCAGAAATATTCTTTGCGCCCAACCCCTCCTTACGGTTAAGATCTAGAAGCAAGAGTTGCGGAAACAAACGCTAAGTAAAACTGGTTGGACCGCAAGAATTCTATGCCCCAGCAGCTACGGTGTTTCTGCTCACCAGCATGATCAGAGTTTTTTGCTAGCGCCTTGAGCTTTACAACCTTAACATTAGAAGGGGTTGGATCGCATCAACCTTTTTATACATAAAAAAGAGAAGGGCCAAAAGTCTTTTTGGCCAACTAACTAACCCCTTGGGGGGATGGCTTCGTCCTTGATCTTTATAGCTAGATCCTATGCTAGGAGGGCCACCATCTCCTCAATCTCCTTATGCTTGGCCTTGGAGTAACCGGGTGTGAAGCCCTGACTCATCGTCGCTAGATCGATGTTCTCGTAGTGAGAACGAGCGATCGCGAATGACCGATGAACGCCAAAGCGAAGCGCGTTCCTTGTGGTCTCGCGCGCCTGATCCGTAATCCGGACAGCATGGACCGTGAGTGAGGTCATCTCCTACTCTGGGGGTAGCTCGAGGTCATTGTAGACTAGCTAGATGGAGACACACAGGGTATCATGCTCATCGCTCTCCTTCAGGAGGGAGGCCATCACCTCGCCGAGCTCCTTATGTAGGCCGCAACTCTTTGTCACCTTTGCCCCAAGCTTGTCGTTGAGACCTATCCAAGTCACATATAGACCACATCAAAAGGCCTACCACAGATTTCATGGAGAAAGACAACAAGGGAAACCAGAGGCTTACCATCCACGTCTACCTGAAGCTTGCGCACCTCATCGCGCCATCGGGTCACCTTGTCCTCTAGGTGTCGGACCTCTTCTTGGCGCTGACCGACCTCCATGGTGAGCCTGGCGGACACACCCTCGGCCACAACCTTTAGGTCCCTCTCCCCCTCAAGCTCACCCTCTAGGAGGTCGATTCGATGCTGGGCGTCGACGCGCTCTTGGCGAGCCAAGTCACGCTCCATGAGGATAGCCTCTATGGCCCAGATCAAATTGTTCTGCTCCTTCCATAGCCACTCAAACTCCACGATGTCTGCACGTGTCCTCTCGATCAGGGCCACAAGGTTCTCCTTGGCCTCGCGGGCATCCTCACGAGCATTCTTCTCCCTGACTTAGAGGTTGGCCATCTCCCAGGTGGTAGGGGCAAGCTCAGCCACCTACTGACGGGCGGTGGTGAGCTATGTGGCTATCCCATCACTCCATCGCATCTCTTCAGTGAGGCGGTGTCGATGTTTGACCACTGATAGCCTGCCACGGGGGTACCCGGGGTAGTATGTTTGGGCTTCAGCGTATGCGGAACTCGATGGATAACGCAAGAGACAATCGATTTATCCTGGTTTGGACCCTCGATCGTTGATTGAGTAATAGCCCTACGTCCAGTCGGCGTTAGCCTTTGCATTGGATTAATTGTAAAGTGTTGTGTTATAAAAATCTCTCGTCCCTAGGAACCCTGCCCTCCTTTATATAGTCAGGAGGTCAGAATCATAGTCGTTTTACAATGAGAGTTCCTAGTAGGATTACAGAATAATACTTCTACTAAGATTACAGGAGAAGAATCCTAGTTAGACTAGATCTTCTCCCTTCCTTGCAGGGTATCCCATGGGTCCCGCACCGACAAGCCCCCGAGCACTTCATGGTTGAGTTTTGGAAGCCTCGTCTTGTTCCTTCAAGTCTCGCCGAGCAGGAACAAGCGTCGTCCGAGTGCTTTCTTGAGCGAAACCGTGTAACGCTTCATGAGATCTTCCTGTGGTGTGTACCTTTTTGAAGAAAAAAGTACTCCCATTTGGATGTAGCCCTCGAGCCTCTTGCTGTTTGGCACAAGGAGCTTGAGGGTCTTCTCTTGAAATTGCCCTGAATCTTCATCGAAGGGCTCCTGAGCATATACCCAGGTTCTTTGTCAAAAAGAGCTCGGATATAGCTATGTCCGTGTTCTTTTTGTCGTGTGGCCTTGAAGTGGTCTGTCTTGAAGAAGTCTTCTGAGTGATGTGCGCTTTTTTGAAGAAAAAAGTGCACTCACTGAGTGTAGCCCCCGAGCCTCTTGCTATTTGGAACAAAAAGTTGGAGAGTCTTGAATCTTAAAGAACTTGGATACAGGTTCTTTGTATATTCTCTGGTAGTCTGCTATTGTCAGATGTAGTTGAATGGTGGTTGTTGATAGTAAATGATGTTTGTTCACGAGTTGTACAGTATTGGTATATTCTTCCGAATATGCTTGTTCTCGAGTACTGCTGCTTTATGCCTGACTCCTCTTTCATTGAATTCTGTCTTTTCACTGTGTCCTTTGTTAGGTTTGTTCCGCTGGTGCTCCTAGTCCATGTGCACCGCTTCTTTGGCCTATAAATATCCTCCTCTTGTGCTGTTTTGATTCGTCGAGCATTTTTGTTGCGTGGTCTGAAGTCTCCGTAGTCATGAATATGGTAGTTTGTGAAGTAGAGCAGCCCCCAGGCGTATTTTACAGTTCTTGTGTATCTTGCCGTAGCTAGAGGGAGTCTTGTGATAGGGATTAGAGGTAGGCTAATCCCGCAACAACATTGTACTTGGAAGTACGTGGCGGTAGTTGGAGGGAGTCTTGTGATGTGGGATGCGATCCTTCATCTAGTAGTTCTGGGTTGATCCTCATCGCCTGCCCTGAGACTGTCCGGTGTAGATCAACACCATATCCAGCATCACATCGGTCTTGGGTAGACAGATGCCTGTCGGCCTTCTCTGCTCCATGTTGTCCCGCCGT
Source organism: Miscanthus floridulus (assembly GCF_019320115.1). Lineage (NCBI taxonomy): Eukaryota > Viridiplantae > Streptophyta > Magnoliopsida > Poales > Poaceae > Miscanthus > Miscanthus floridulus. The sequence goes on from NC_089581.1 coordinate 17,816,682, forward strand.
GCTGCTGATTTCTGCCTTGGATGCACTGCGTCCGTCCTTTGAAGAAAATAGTGTAGCCGAGGACGGTTTGTTCTACCGAGTAGCAATTTGGAACACGTAGTCGTTCTAGAGCCTAGCCGTGTCCGGGTTCCTCTTTGCTACTTTGCTTATCGTGGTACCGAGTTCGTTGGGTCTTGTAAGATGTGTAATCTTCTATTTTTTGAAACCATTTATAATGGAAAGAATCTTGTCTTCTGAGTTATCATTCTTTATTCTCCTGATGTCCCAGTTGTTGATGAGATTTCCAAGTTCTTTCTGTAAGGACCGGGTTGTTGTGCTCCTTGTGAGGTAACCCTTCTTTGCTTTATTGTTGATGAGTTTTTTTGTGGTAATATGATAACTCCGCCATGGTGCTGGATGGATAAGTCTGAAATCTACCCGTTGAACTGTACCGTTGTGTGGATTTGAGCCGTCCGTCATTTTAGCTGCGTCGGTAAATGGACTGTTGCGTCCTCATGCCGTGTTAAAACAGGCCTGGTGGACCACGTTTTTATTGGTGTAAAATCTATTTAAAGGCCTTTCTCCTCCTTTTCTTTGGTATCTCACCTTTGCCTTGAAACCCTAGCCTTCGAAACTCCGCCGTCGCCATTGCCGCCGTCATCTGAGCGCTATCGTCTGAGCCTTCTCTATTCTTAGTGCCCCATTGCCTTTGCTAGTATATGGGTAGGAAGAAGTCGGCGAGTAAGTCCTAGGCGACCTTTGTCGACAAGGAAGCATCGCTCTCCGTTATTGAAAATCAAGAATTCATGGCGATGAGGGTTGCTCAGAAGATCTGGCCGGCTCCAGCAACGACTGAAGATTAGCTTCGTGAGCTCATTAGCGATGGTCTGATTCAAAGCAAGGATATTGCTGATTGGAGAGCTCTAGGCGAGCATCGGGTCCCTGCTCTAAGTCCTGGTGAGATTATTCTTTTCGTCTCCTTTATCCGTGTCGGTCTCTGCCTTCCTGCTTCTGCCTTTCTTCACTAATTTCTTAACTATTTTGGGATTAGCCTAAACCACCTTGCTCCCAATGATGTCCTTCATCTTTCCATTTTTGTTCATCTTTGTGAAACCTTCCTTGGAATTCCTCCTTCTCTTTCTCTCTTTCGTTACTTCTTTCGCCTGAAGACATAACTCCGCTGCGATGACACCAATGTTCTTGGTGGCTGTGGGATTCAGTTTAGTCAGGGTCTTAAGAGCAAATTCTTTGACTATGACCTGGTTGATTCTGTGAGGGATTGGCGTGTTGATTGGTTTTATGCCGCCAACTCGATTCCCCCTCTTTCTATTCATTCTAGATCTGGTCCCTTGGTTAATGACCGATGGGAAAAGAACCCTGTGACGGCGGCTGAGCTCTAGACGATCAAGCTGTTTCTTGAGAGGATTTGCACTCTGAAATAGCAAGGCTTGACCGGCTTCGGGATTATTTCAAGTTTTCTTCGCCGCTGAGTTCAACCTTTGAAGGAGCGAGAACATTACGGTTTCGAGTACTCTAGGGTGGAGGACCCTTCTCGTATGGTCCCTGCCCTTGAGTTGACTGACAAGGAGGTGCTCGAGCATCTTCAGAAGATGCTGAAAGGAGTAAGCGTCATCCCACTTGCTGTCCTTGAGTACAGTGCTAACAACCTGCCCCCTATTGTGAGTTGTTCTTTTCTTTATGCGGGTACTTTTGCTTCTCTTTTGTTGTATCCACTTTTGCTTAATCTTCCTTGTCTTGTTTTACTCTTTTACAGGAATTGGGGCGTAATTTCACTGATCCAATTCCCCTTGATGATTGCCCTACAAATGTGGAGGCTGGGGGTAGTCTTGCTAGGGCATCCTTGACCAGTAAGTTTCAAACTACCATGGTACTTCCTAGTGTTTCTTCTGCATTTTCTGATGTATATGAAGAGTATGTTCCTCATCTAGTTCCTCGAGCTCCTCGTACTTTCGGAAAGAGGGGTCGAGCGGATAGTTCTTTTTCTGCTCCATCTACTGCCAAGAAGTCTCACCAGTCGAGTACTCGTCCAGGTACTCTAGTTGTAGCTAGCATGCTCTTAGGTGAGCATATTAATACGCTATGCCCTTTTGTTGTTTGTTTTTATCTTTGACCGAGTACTTTTGTCCTTTTTCAGCTAGCGCTATGGTGGCCTTAGTCGAGAGTGAAGAAGAGGAGGATGATGATGCCGCCCTTGTTACTCGTCGGTGAGTTGTTTTCTTGTTTTCCTGTTGTTGAACCCTTCTTTTTGTTTTGACTTTGGTTTTGTTCCCTTGTAGTAAGCGGTCATCAGGTTCGAGTTCTTCTGGGGCTCCAGTTCCGGCCGTGCTACTCTCGTCGCAGGGTGGTGGCGATGTTTTTGCTGCTGTGGTTCCCCCTATGAGGTCTTCTTTTGGTTTTATGAAGAAGAAGATAGCTGAGTGAGTGAATTCTTGTTTTATTTCTTTGCTTCTGTTCTCCTTTTTTCTTATTCTTATTGGTGAGTTTCCTTGTTAACTTTCAGGCCTTCATCTTCCTTGAGCCTCTAGTCGACTTCTTGTCAGACCTCTAGTGCGCCCTTGTGTACTGAGTCTCAGAGCTCGGAACGCACGGTCGTCGAGGTGGCTGTGAGGGGGACAGAGTGTGTAGCTACTGATTTGCTGACTCCTGAGGTGACCGTGGCCATGGCGGTGGGTTCATCTAAGGGACTGGCCGTGGTTTCCTAGGAGATTGCCATGGTCGTGCCTTCTTCACCTCGGTCGGCTTCTCCCTCTCCTCTTCTTGCTTCCGGTGGTCTGCCTTTGGCTGATGACGTGGTGCAGCAATTTGATGTCACTCATCGATTGTCGGAGCTGACTGCTGCCTAGGGAAACTTGGCGACCTTCGCAACTTCTTTTGGGGAAAAGCTCTAGGTAAGTTTTTCTAAACTTCTTTCTTTGGATGTTCGTTTTTCTCCTGTCCTTATGTCTTGTTTTTCTCTCTTTCTTTTTGCTCAGTCTTTTTCTCATGATCATACCAGCTTCTTTTTCTCATCTAAAACCAAGAAAAAGTTGTCTTCTGAGGTGAGTACCCTAAAGGCAGAGCTTGACCTCTATCAGGTCGAGTTGGAGACCGAGCGTTAGATGCATCAGAAGGAGGAGAAGGCTCTCCGTGCCCGGGTAGTTGAGGTAGAAAAGCAGAGTGATGCAGCTGCCTAGGAGGCCTTGAAAAATGTGGAGGCCATGAAGAAAGAGTGCCATGGTATCGCGAGTTCTTTTTCGCTTCTCTTTGTATTCAAACTTGCCTTTCTGCTGACTTGTCTTTTGTTGCTTGGTCTAGGTCTCTGAGTTGAAAAGCAGAAGCTCTTGGAGGGTATCGAGGAGATGAAGACACTCGTTCGTACTAGCCACAATAAGGCTGAAGAGGTAATTACTCAAGCTGAAGAAAAACTCGCGCTTGCTAAGTTGATTAGGCGTGGAGCTGATAGAGATCTTGTGCAGGCCCAAAAAACCATTGAGGACTTGTCTGGCATGTTGGCAACAGCTACTGAGAACTAGAAAGCTTTGTGGAAGTCTTTTCGGTCAGTAGCCGACCTTCTCCAGACTCCAGCAGATGATGGTCATTCTTGGGCTCAGTTCATTCCCCAAGTGTCGACCCGTTTCTAGGAGTTCGTGAAGAGGTGTGCCCATCTGTGTACCAGGAATGTCCTTGCCCAAGTCCGGGTTCTTTCCCCAAAGTTTCCTTTGTCCAAGGTTGTTGATGAAGCCAAGAGTCAAGAGTATCTGGATGCTATTGAGAAGTTGGAGCCTGAGGTCGATGATTTAGCCAGGAAGATTGTAGATAATCTTAACATTGATGTTTCTTCTCCCGATGACGATGCTTGATGTAATCGACCTTTGTATTCCAGCTTCTGTAATAAAACACTATACTTGAAGACTGAATGGAGATTCTTTATTTTTTGTTGATGTCTTCTTTGTTTGTATTTCTTTGTTTCGTAAACAACCCGACTTAGGTAAATCATTGTCTTGACAAACTTTCTTGATCTGTCGAGTGCTTTTCTGGCTTTCGTTTGTGCCTTGTAAACAATTTGGTATATGTAGATTGATGTCTTGACAGACTTCCTTGATTTGTCGAGTGCTTGTCTGGCTTTCGTCTGTGATTTGTAAACAACTCGGTATAGACCGTTGTCTCAACAAACTTTGTGTTCTTGTTAGTACTGAAAAGACTTAGGACATCTCCAGCTTCTTCTTTTCGGCTTAACTCGGAGTGTGGTCAGCATCTGGTCCTATCTCTGGTTGCAGAAACATCCTAGGATCGACAAGCCCCCGAGCACTTCATGGTTGAGTTCTAGAAGCCTCGGCTTGTTCCTTCAAGTCTTGTCGAGCAGAAACAAGTGTCGTCCGAGTGCTTTCTTGAGCAAAACCATGTAGCGCTTCTTGGGATCTTCTGAGTGTAGCCCTCGAGCCTCTTGCTATTTGGAACAAGGAGCTGGAGGGTCTTGTTTTGAAATTGCTCTGATTTGTGCTCAGTCTTAGTTTCAGTCGTTTTGCTTTTTGGTTCGGGTGTTAGCTTATTAGCTACCCTCATCGGCGGGCTCAAGCATCTTTTTGGCTCTTTTGCTCTCGGCCAGTATGCTCAGGCATATTTTCAGCCATTTTGCTTTTTGGTTTGGGTGTTAGCTTATTAGCTACCCTCATCGATGGGCTCAAGCATGTTTTCAGCTCTTTTGCTCT